>NW_007234003.1:45316-60336 GCF_000164805.1 Carlito syrichta | reverse complement strand
TCATCCTTACATATCCTATTTGTAAATAAAATCAGTAACAATGATTTAAGTATTTCTTCATGATTAAAATGGGCTTACTTTAAGATGATAAACTTAAAGTATGAATGACTTTCTTGTTGAACTGTCAGTAATAAGAAATACCTTTATGATAGGATTTTAATATATATATTTTAATTTTTAGAGTATTGCTGTTAATATCAAGGATCCAAAAGGGGTGAAAATCATCAAAGAGGTACAGTATACTCTGTGGAAGGCATCTTACCACCTAGGTTGTAATTAGGGATTTGAACATCAGCGTAATAATATTTTAAGACTTAATTTTATTGATAATTTGTACTTTTGTGATAAATGCATTTTAATAATTTATGTTGATTTTTGTACTTTTATAGTAACTGCAATGTGCTTTATAATTTTTTGTATATTGTGTTTGAATGATTGTACTAGATACTGCTGACTGATTTTCTACTCTACATCAGATCCTGGCCTTGTGCACTTTACTTACATTATCTCCTCTACTCAGAATTTGTCTTACAAATGAAGTATCAGAATCCCCATTTTCATAGAAGGGAATTGAGTCTCAAGGGGGTCCAAGTGATGCTCCAAACATTACATAGCTAGCAAGGGGAAAAGCTGGCGCTTAGACCTGGGCATACATTGGAGAGGCCAAACTTTTTCTAACACTTAGGTGGCCAGTATATTCAGACTTGATCTTAATGTCTTTCTTTGAGGGGCAGAAAGGCACAGTGGGTAAGAATTCCAGCGTTCTCATGGGAGTCAAATCCTGTCTTTACTTACTAAGCTATATGGCTTCAGGCAGTTTACTTAACTTCCTTGTGACTCAGTTTCTTCATCAATAAACTGGGTGTAATAATAGTATCTACTTTCTAGGGTTGCTGTTAGAATTAATATGTGTAAAATGTTTAGACAAGTGCTTGCCACGTAGTCAGCACTCATTAAGTATTACCTATTATTTCCTGTTGCACATGATGGTGAGATAAAACTTGTTTGCCACCCTTGTTAAGGTTTACAATAGAATCTAATGGATGTACGGTGTCCCTCAGTATTTGGGGGATTGGTTCCAGGACTCTCGTGTGTATCAAAATCTGCTCATTCTCAAGACTTGTAGTCGGTCCTGCAAAATGAAAAGTCAGCCTTCAGTGTATGTAGATTTTGTACTCTGTGAATACTGTATTTTCCATGTGTGTTTGGTCGGGAAAAAAACACATATAAGTGGACCTGCCTAGATCAAACCTGTGTTGTTCAAAGGTCAGTTGTGTATCTCTTTGATTACAGAACCAAATCCCACATTTTAAAATTAATTAATTAATTTTTTATTTTATTTTATTTTTAATTTTAAAGATGTAGGGTACAATTCAGGATTAGGTATACAAATGGTCATCATATAGGTAAAATTTGAGCCTCTCTTTGGTCCCCATTTCGTCTGGTTTGAGATCAGGTACACTTATTTTTAAAAATTTTTTTATTTTTATTTTATTTTATTTTAAACATATGTGGTACAATTCATGACTAGGTATATAAATGGACATCATACAAGTAGAGTTTGGGCCTCCCTTTGGTCCCCACTTTGCCTAACTTGAGATCAGATACCCTTATTGATGTTGTGTTCTCCCCCTCCTTCCCATTCTCCCCCCTCCCAACCCAGCAGTGTTCCACTACTGCCAGTTCCTTTCTCACCGTATTATGGTAAATGTTCTGGGTTTGCTTATGGGTGGCAACATGTGGTACTCTGTTCTTTGTTTCTGTAATAGATCACTGAGTATGATAGACTGTGATCCATACAAGTTGCTGCAAAGTCCATATGTTTGTCCTTCTTTATGGTTGCATAATATTCCATCATTTATATGTACCACATTTAAAAAATCCAGTCCAGTTTTGATGGGCAACACAGTTGGTTCCATGTTTTTGCTATTGTAAATGGTGCTACAATACACATGTGTGTGCAGGTATCTTTTTTTGGTAGAATGGTTTGAGTTCCTCCAGGTATATTCCCAGTAGGGGGATTGCTGGGTCATATGGAGGGTCAATTTCTAGTTCTTTTAGAAATCACCACACTGTTTTCCAAAGAGGTTGCACTAGTTTGCATTCCCACCAGCTGTGTAGAAGTTTTTTTTTTTTTTAAACCAAAGCATCAACTTTAGCTTCATTGTTCTACTGCTACTTTATCTATTTTAGTGATTGAAAGATAATTTTTAATTATTAAGAGCAGAATCGGTGACCATCCTCTTTGGTTCTGCTGAATCAACTCAGCCAATTTATAATTTTTGTTTACCAGATATATTTTGAATCCAAACCTTGAAAATCATCCTGATCTTTCCCATATCTTTCCTGTAGCAACTTATACTTGTTTTGCTTTCTTTTGAAATTCAGTTTGATTTTTCTAAACGTTCTCCATTATTGTTGGCTTTACTTTGTTTTTCTATAGTGACTACCCTCACTTTGGAACCAACTCTTGTTGTTTTCATTCTTGGGCCCTTCTTTTTATCTTCTCAGTAGTTACTATTATTATTATTTTTAATATGGGAGATTGTTTTACCCTCAATACTTTCTGTTCTGTTTCTTAATTCCATCTTCAATGTTTACAGTTTTGCTTCCATTTCAGAATATTCTGATAATTTATGTTGAATAGTGAGTTTCAGATTTGATTTAAGAAATACTTGACATATTTATTAGACTTCTCAGTAGGGCAGTATTATGTGGAATTCATTGCTGTTACTACTAAGAAATCCATGTACATAGGATTATTTTAGGTCTAGATGTATAATTCTGACCAAAATAAATGAATTGCCGATACTTCCTTCCTTCTTTCCTTAGATCCTATCAGTGTTCTCCACCAGATTGTAACAATTTAAAATTATGTTTCATTATAGGCTCCACTTCTTTCAAGCCTGATTGATCAATGATAAAGTACTTCTCAATGCATGTTGAACTTAAATAGATTGCCTGGGGACATTATTTATATAAGTCTATTGCTTTTAGCTAGTTACATTGTTCATATATTACATATCCTACTACCTAGAGGAACAATTATTTTTGCCTAGTCTTTTATATTCTTTCTGGCATGGATTTCGTTTTTGGTCTTAAGAGTAGCAAAACAACCCCTGCATGCAGACCTTGGTGGCTGTGATTGCTAATATAATGAGTCTAGTTTATAGAAACAGTTCCAAAGTATTATACAAGGCAATCAGCTAGATACTCGAGAGCTCCAAAAAGTATGACTCCTTTGTCAACTAGGCTAACCAAAAACAGGTTGTGTAAAAAGAAAAACTTTCCCTAGAAAATCTATGCGGAGCCTAGTATTTTCATGGCAATATGATTTGATGACTTTCAAACATATGTTATCCAATATTTCAAACAATTATCTATGTTAATTAGTTGACAGCTACGGTATCCCTATTGTGGGCATGTATTATAGTCAGCAGAGCAAAGTCATGGGTTTTACTTTCATTTAATTATTATTATTTCATTTTATTATGAAAATTAAAACATTCAGAAAAATTGAAAGAATAGTTAATAAACTCTCATATATCCTATGCCCAGATGAAATAATGTTAGCCTTTTGCTATTCTGCTGGCAGTTTGTTTTCTTTAGTGTCTGAAGGAGTGCTTTGTAAGTAGTAGACAGAGGCTCAGAAAAATTTGTGGAATAAATTAAGGTGTAAGTGAAGTTTGTATTTTATTTAATACTTACACCTTCCATCCACTCCCCCAAGCAATGCTTGACAAAATCATTAACCATAAATAAATGCATCTCTACTGGGGCTTACCCTGGAGCATGCTGCAGGGAGTTGGCCATGTGAAAAGGAGCTCAATTGTTAACTGGCACCTGAGAGTTGGAAAGGATGTCTGTATGGCTTGAGATTTGAGGTGTATACTTGAAACCTATTTGTTTCTGTACTATATCTTAATCTTATTTAAACCGTATATCTCTGTCCAAAACCTTATTTATATTCCTTTTCTTGGAAGTGGTCACCTAGGCTTCTGGTGTCAAGAGCTATGGATGATGACAACTTATTTCCTTGAGATGCTTTCTAAGACCCACCTCACCTCCAATTTTGTTGAGTCTGATAGTTCCATATATATCCAAATTTATTGACATAATAACAGATACTCTGTTTGCAAGTTTACACCTAAAGTTTATATTAATTTAACTATCTAGATATTAGCAAATTATGTGGGCCAAGTTAGGCTTGTTTTTGTATATAGCCCATTATCTGAGAATGGATTTTACATTTTTAAAAGTTGTTAAAGAAGAATAAAGAAAAATGTGCGAAAGAGAGTGTACATGGTCTGCAAAGTCTAAAATATTTACTATTGGATTCTTCATAAAAAATTTTGTCTACCCCTATCTATAGTCTTACTCTATTATGTTAGATTGTATATGTGTAAATATGTAAATCAATATGTAAAACGATGTCAACATAGCAATTTAGAAAATTTATTGGATGGTTATTAGGCACCTGGATGTGTTCAAGAATTACTGTTATGAATTTCTCTCGGTGACCTAGTAAACTTTTTGTGATGATTTAAAAAGATGTTATATAATAAAATGTATATTGTTATAATTGGAATTTTGGAAAAAAATAAAATTGAAGATTACATTGTTTCATTATCCTTTGCATCCTGTTTCTGACAGCTTCTGGTTCACTATGCTATAGTTTAATGGTTTAAAAAGACTTTAATGGTTTATACATTTACAACTCTTTGTAAAGAAAGTATCTGAAAAGCATAAAAGCATTTCAGAATCATGTTTACTTGTATTAAGGGAATATTATAATGAGGAATATTACTTAATAGGTATGGAGAGTAGTAAAAATATTGGATTTAGTTTTTTGTAAAAGTTTTAAAAGACATTTTTCATATATTTTATATACTTAAATTCTAATTTTTCTTTTGAGAGTGTACTTGGATAGACCATGTAGCATAGCTATTCTTTACGTTTAAAGTAAGCAAAATCCATTCAAAAGCATGCATTTACAGAAAATTTAATAGCCATTATTTTACTGCCAACAGTACTTCACATAGTTGACTAGGGCTTTTATATTTATCTAATTCTGCTTCATCTGTCTCCTGTGATTTTTCTGTACAATTACAAAGCGAGGATTGATTGTGTGTACTGAAATTAAAATCTGTCATGTGGGAATTTGTTGAAAGTTTGGAAGTCTGACTCATTTTTACTTCTTCCTTCAGCTTGCAGCTGTCTGTGATGTATTTGTGGAAAACTATGTTCCTGGCAAACTGTCTACAATGGGCCTGGGATATGAAGACATAGACAAGATTGCGCCTCACATTGTCTATTGTTCCATCACAGGTATTTCAGCCCACACTCTCATCAATGAGTGGGTTTTCCAATTTCTGTGTTTTTTTGTTTCTATAAGAAACTTCTTGCTTTTCTTGAAGTTATTCTGCTTTACTTTTCTCCAAGTCATTTAGGTTGCTGAACATTAATTATTAAGGAACCTAAATGAACATTTTCATAAACTTATTGGCTATTTGTATTTTTTCATTGAATTGTCTGTGTATAGTTTTGCCAATTTTTATATTCATGTTTTACAAGTGTTTACAAATATCTTTATTAAATCATATATAGATGAATTGCAGGTGAAATATTAATTGGTTTCAAGATAGCAGAAGAACCCAGCATATGCCTTTAATATATACAGAAGCAATAAGCAAGAAAAGAAAAAGAGTACTATAAAGTCTTCCTGTTGTTCAGCACCCCCTTGCCAGTGAACCTTGTGTGTGTGTGTGTGTGTGTGTGTGTGTGTGTGTGTCTTTAGACTGTAGGGAAAAAAGTCATGGTGTCACTTAGTTTTATATATAAGTACTTAACTATTTTTTATTTTTTATTTTTTTTTTTGAGTTGGAGTCTCACTCTGTCACCCAGACTGGAGTGCAGTGGCCGCTCCCGGCCACTGCAGCCTCGACCTGCTGGGCTCCGGCGATCCTTCCACCTCAGCCTTCCGAGTAGCTGGAACTACAGGCATGCACTACCACGCCCGGCTGATTTTTTGATTTGTTGTAGAGATGAGGTCTCGAACCAGCGGGCTCAAGCAATCCACTTACCTCAGCCTCCCAAAGGCGCGGGATTACAGGCTGAGCCACCGAGCCCAGCTCCAGGTAATTTTTTAAAAAAATGCTTGCAGAGATGAGGTCACACTATGTTGCCTAGGCTAGTCTTGAACTCATGGGCTCAAGCAATCTTCCTGCCTTGGTCTCCCAAAGCACTGAGATCAAAGGCATGAGCCACCATGCCCAGCCAAGCCCCCCCGCTTAAAACATTTTTAAAAATAGATTGAGTTGCTATGTTGCACAGGCTGGTCTTGAACTCCTGGGCTCAAGAGACCCTCCCGCCTCAGTCTCTGGAATAGCTGGGACTACAGGGATGGATTACTGAACCCAGCTTTAAGATTCTTGATACTAAGCCGAAAGGGGTGGTTACACATCTGTAGTCCCAGCTACTTGAGAAGCTGAGGTGATAGGATCGCCTGAGCCCAGGAAGTCAAGGCTGTGAGGAGCCATGATTGTGTGACTGCACTCCAGTCTGGGTGACACACTGAGCCTCTGACTGAAAAAAAAAAGACTTGATGTTAATTGTAAAACATTAAAAAGTTTGTTTCTGTGAACGTTATTGATGCCTATGATAGGCCTGGTACTGTGCTTGGGGGGATGGGGGTACGGGGCAGAAGAGCTGAGTAATGCCTGAAATCTGGCTGCCAGGATCAAACAGGTGATGAGACTGACGCAAATATAAATAGCTCAGATAAGCAAAGACATCCAAAAATAATCTGACCAAGTCTCTACTTGGGTACACAACTATTTCTGGCTGCATTGTCCTAGTTGTAGTTAGACATGCAATGGGTCATAATTTGATTTACCAACATATTGTAGGTTATTCAAAACTCTGGATTTGGATAACTTAATAAGATTTTTTAAATTGGGAGATTTCATGTTTATGAATTCTCTTAGAAAACAGGAAGATCGGCTGGGTGTGATGGCTCAAACCTGTAATCCCAGCACTTTGGGTGGCAGAGGCGAGAGGATTGCCTGAGTCTGCGGGTTTAAGACCAGCCTGGGCAACTTGATGAGACCTCGTCTCTACAATTAAAAAAAAAAAAAAAAGCCGGGTTCGGTGGCTCAACCTGTAATCCCGTGCTTTGAGAGGCTGAGGTGAGTGGATTGCCTGAGCCCGCGGGTTCGAAATCCGCCTGGGCAATTTGGCGAGATCTCATCTCTACAATAAATCAATAAATAATTAGCCGGGAGTGGTAGCGCGCGCCTGTAATTCCGGCTACTTGGAAGTCTGAGGCGGAAGGATTGCTGATGCCCGACGCCCAGCAGGTCGACCCTGGGGTGGCTGTGAGTATGCCACTGCACTCCAGTATAGGCGACAGAGTGAGACTCCAACTCAAATAAAGAAGACAGGAAGATCGGCTGGGCACAGTGGCTCAAGCCTGTAATCCCAGCGCTTTGGGAGGCGGAGGTGAGAAGATTACTTGAGCACAGGGGTTCGAGACCAGTGTGAGCAGCCTAGTGAGACCTCGTCTCTACAATAAATCAAAAATTAGCTGGGTGTGGTGGTGCATGCCTGTGGTTCCAGTTACCTGGAAGTCTGAGGCAGAAGGATCACCTGAGTCCAGCAGATCAAGGCTGAGGTGACCGTGAGCATGCCACTGCACTGCAGCCTTAGTGACAGAGTGAGACACCAACTCAAAAAAAAAAGAAAAGAAAACAGGAAGATCTGGCAACACCACTGAGCATGCATTCCAGGGGCCATCAGCCAAACATAGCTGAGCTTGTCTTAACTGGTTCTGAGTTCTCATAATAGTAACAACCAAAGCACATGACTGATTTCCGTTACCTGCCTGACTCTGTAGGAACCTGACTTTGACACCCCTGGATAGGGTCAATATTCCTTAACATGGCATTCAGAGCCCCATGATAGTCTTGTGCCTTCCCTTCCATCTTTACTTCCTTCTACTCTCTCACCCACATCCTTGTTCAAGGCAATGACAGAATGAGGACTGGAACCAGGATTTCTCATCTCATTATCCAGGCTCTCTTTTTTTTTTTTTTTTTGAGTTGGAGTCTCACTCAGTCGCCCAGACTGGAATGCAGTGGCCACTCCTGGCCACCGCAGCCTCGACCTGCTGGGCTCCGGCGATCCTTCCGCCTCAGCCTTCCAAGTAGCCGGAATTACAGGCATGCGCTACCACGCCCGGCTGATTTTTTGATTTATTGTAGACATGAGGTCTCGCTGCCCAGGTGGGTCTCGAACCCGCGGGCTCAGGCAATCCACTCACCTCAGCCTCCCAAGGCACGGGGTTACAGGCTGAGCCACCAAGCCCCGCTAGTCTTACCTCTTTTATAAGCCAGTGATGTTCAGAGTATTGCATCTTTCTCCCAAAAGCGAACTAGCTTTAGGTTTTTCTGTTTCTTTTTTTGAGTCAGAGTCTCACTCCGTTGTCCTGCTGGGCTCAAGCGATCCTTTTGCTTCAGTCTTCCAATTAGCTGAAACTACAGGCATGAGCTGTCAGACCTAGCTATTTTTTTTTTTTTGAGTTGGAGTCTCACTCTGTCGCCCAGACTGGAGTGCAGTGGCCGCTCCCGGCCACCGCAGCCTCGACCTGCTGGGCTCCGGCGATCCTTCCGCCTCAGCCTTCCAAGTAGCTGGAACTACAGGCTCGTGCTACCATGCCTGGCTAATTTTTTGATTTATTGTAGAGATGAGGTCTCACCAAGTTTCCCAGACGGGTCTTGAACCTGTGGGCTCAGGCAATCCACTCACCTCAGCCTCCCAAAGCACGGGATCACAGGCTGAGCCACAGAGCCCAGCTAATTTTTTGATTTATTGTAGAGATGAGGTCTTGCTGAATTGCCTAGGGTGGTCTCAAACCCCTGGGCTTAAGCAGTCCTCTCACCTTGGCCTCCCAAAGTGCTGGGAATACAGGTGTGAGCCACCATGTCCGGTTTAGTTTCAGGTTTTATGGTCTACAGATAAGGAGACTGAAAGGACTGACTCAAGGAGCAGAGCCAACATTGTCTGAACCACTGAAGGCAGTGATAGAATCTCTCTGCCTCAGTCTAGGGCAGACAGAAGAAGATACAATAGGAAGATAAAGATGGAAGAAGATACAATATGATCTGAACTAACAATTCACTTTTGACTTTTTGTCAGACATGGAAGCATAGTGGTTAGAGATGATAAGAAACTATCAACCAGATGTGATGGCTTATGCCTGTAATCCCAGCACTTTGGGAGGCCGAGGCGAGAGGAGTGCCTGAGCCTGGGGGTTCAACACCAGCCTGGGAAACTTGGTGAAACCGTGTCTCTACAATTAATCACAAAAACTAGCCAGGTGTGGTGGCGTGCATCTGTCGTTCCAGTTACTTGGAAGGCTGAGGCAGAAGGCTCGCCTAAGGCCAGCAGGTCAAGGCTGCGGTGGCCGTGAGTGTGCTACTGCACTCCAGACTGGCCGACAAGAGTAAGACTCCAACTTAAAAAATAAAAAGAGGCTGGGTGCTGTGACTCATGCCTATAATCCCAGTACTTTGGGAGGCCGAAGTGAGAGGATTGCCCAAGCCCATGTGTTTAACACTAGCCTGGACAACTTGGCGAGTCCTCGTCTCTATAATAAAATCAAAAAATTAGATAGGCATGGAGGCGTGTGCCTGTAGTTACAGTTACTTTGAGAGCTGAGGCGGAAGGATCACCTGAGCCCAGCAGGTCGAGGCTGCAGTGACTGTGAGCATGCCACTGCATTCCAGCCTGGGTGACAGAGTGAAGATTCCTACTGAGGAAAAAAGAAAAAAGAAACATTCAGGATAGATTTCATTTGAGTCTTTGAGTTAATGACCACAGTAGACAAGTCTTGAGATCTCTGTTTGGGTAACAAACCTTCTTGTGGAAACTGTCCAATATATACAGGCATGGGCAGCTGGAACTGAAGTAAAATCATATAATCGGGCCGGGCTCGGTGGCTCAGCCTGTAATCCCACGCTTTGGGAGGCCAAGGTGAGTGGATTGCCTGAGCCTGCGGGTTCGAGCAACTTGGCAAGACCTCATCACTACAAAAAATTAGCCAGGCGTGGTAGTGCGCGCCTGTAGTTCCAGCTACTTGGAAGGCTGAGGCAGAAGGATCGCCGGAGCCCAGCAGGTCAAGGCTGCGGTGGCCGGGAGCGGCCACTGAACTCCAGTCTGAGTGACAGAGTGAGACTCCAACTCAAAACCCCCCCCCAAAAAACATATGATCTTGGCCTTGGCTCTTTATACTAGGTTTGATTGCCTGACCCGATCTGGGACTGAGTTTTTCTCAATAATTGGAAATTAGGTCAGGCATGGTGGCTCAGCCTGTAATCTCAGCACTTTGGGAGGCTGAAGTGGGAGGACTGCTTGAGGCCAGTAGTTTGAGACCAGCCTGGGCAAAAGAAAAACAAAACAAAACAAAAGTCAGATGTGATAGACATACTCCTATAGACTTAGCCACCAGAGAGGCCAGGCAAGAGGATTGTTTGAGCCCAGGAGTTGCCTAGGCAACATAGCAAGACTTTGTCTCTCCAAAAAACCCAAAAGCGTTGTGGCATGCATCTGTAGTCTCAGCTACTTGGGAGGCTGAGGTGGGAGAATTACCTGAGCCCAGGAATTCAAGACTGTGGTGAGCTGTGATTGTGCCACTGTACTGCAGCCTGAGTGACAAAGTAAAACCCTGACTTTAAAAAAAAAAAAAAAAGAGCCAGGCTCGGTGGCTCAGCCTGTAATCCCGCACTTTGGGAGGCCGAGGTAAGTGGATTGCCTGAGCCCGCGGGTTTGAGACCCACCTGGGCAGCAAGACCTCATCTCTACAATAAATCAAAAAATTAGCTGGGCATGGTAGCGCATGCCTGTAATTCCGGCTACTTGGAAGGCTGAGGCAGAAGGATCAGCAGAGACCAGCAGGTTGAGGCTGCGGTGGCCAGGAGCGGTCACTGCACTCCAGTGTGGGTGACAGAGTGAGACTCCAACTCAAAAAAAAAAAAAAAGGAGCCGGGCTCAGTGGCTCACCTGTAATCCCACACCTTTGGGAGGCTGTGGTGAGTGGATTGCCTGAGCCTGTGAGTTCAAGACCCGCCTGGGCAACTTGGCGAGACCTCATCTCTACAATAAAAAAAATCAGCCGGGCATGGTAGCATGCACCTGTAGTTCCAGCTACTTGGAAGGCTGAGGCGGAAGGATCGCCGGAGCCCAGCAGGTCAAGGCTGTGGTGGCCGGAAGCGGCCACTGCACTCCAGTCTGGGCGACAGAGTGAAACTCCAACTCAAAAAAAGAAAAAAGAAAGAAAGAAAGAAAAAAGAAAAAAATAGACAATGAGCTTGAATAGCTATTTCTCCAAAGAAGATATACAAATGGTCAATAAACACATGAAAAGATGCTCAACATCATTAGCTACCACAGAGATGCAAATCTAAACCACCACAAGATACAACTTCATATCAACTAGGATGGCTAGAATAAAAAAGTCAGATGTAGTAAGTGTTGGCAAGGATGTAGCAAAACTGGAACACTTGTACATTGCTGCTGGGAATGCCAAATGTTGCAGTTTAACCAAGTGTGGCATGCATCTGTAGTTCCAGCTGCTTGAAAGGCTGAGATGGAAGGATCGTCTAAACTCAGCAGGTCGAGGCTGCGGTGGCTGTGAGCGTGCCACTGCACTCCAGCCTGGGTGACAAAGGTGAGACTTCAACTCAAAAAAAAAAATGCTGCAGCTTCTGTGGAAAACAGTTTTGTGGTTCTTCAAAGTTAAACAAAATTACCACATGACCCAGCAATTCCACTCCTTGATATGTGCCCAAAAGAACTGAAAGCAGGTGTTCCTCAGACACGGTGGCTCATGCCTATAATCCCAGCACTTTGGAAAGCTGAGGTGAGAGGATTGACTGAGCCCACGGGTTCGAGACCAGACCAGCCTGGATAATTTGGCAAGACTTCATCTCTACAATAAATAAAAAATTTAGTTGGGCATGGTGGCCCATACCTGTAGCTCCAACAACTTGCAAGGCTCAGGCAGAAGGATCACCTGAGCCCAGCAGGTCGAGGCTGTGGTGGCCGTGAGTGTGCCACCACACTCCAGTCTGGGCAACAGAGTGAAACTATGACTCAAAAAAAAAAAAAAAAAGAAAAGAAAACAGTTATTCAAACAAATATATGTACATGAATGCTAATATCATCGCTTTTACAGTAACCAAAAGTGGAAACAACCCTGGCGTCCACCAACTGATAAAGGGATAACTCAAACTGGTATATCACTACAATGGAATATTATTAAGTCATGAAAAAGGAATGAAGTACTGATACGTGTAACTCATTGGATAAACCTTGAAAACGTTATGCTAAGTGAAAAGAGCCAAAGACAAAAGGTCACATATATCATATATATATTTTTTTGAATCAGAGTTCAGGCTGGAATGTAGCAGCATGATCACAGTTCATTGCAGCTTTGACCTGCTACCAACGTTTGTCTCAGCCTCCCAAGTATCTGGGACTATAGGCACATGCCAGCACACTAGACTAAATTTTTTGTTTTTTGTAGAGATGAGGTTTCACTACGTTACCTAGGCTGGTCTCAAAATCCTGGGTTTAAGTGATCTTCCTGCCTCGACTGCCCAAAGTGCTGGGATTACAGGAATGAGCCACCATGCCTGGCTATATGATTATATTTATATAAAACATTTGTAGTTGGTAAGCCCACAGAGACTGAAAGCCAATTAGAGGTTGCCAGGGGCTGAGTAGAGTGGGGAATAAAGAGCGACTGCTTAATGGATATGGAGTTTCCTTTTGGGATGATTAAAATGTCTTCAAAATAGATAGAAAAAATGTTTGCACAACATGGTGAGTATACTAAATACCACTTTATTTTACACTTTAAATGGTTAATGATTAATTTTGTGCTATGTGAATTTTATATCAATTAAACATAAAGAATGGTGAGCAAGGAAGAACCTGTGAAATCTATGCCAATTATTGGGATGTGGCCGGGCTCAGTGGCTCAACCTGTAATCCCAGCACTTTGGGAGGCTGAGGTGAGTGGATTGCCAGAGTCTGCAGGTTCAAGATCAGCCCAGGCAACTTGGTGAGACCTTGTCTCTACAATAAATAAAAAATTAGCTGGCTGTGGTAGCGTGCACCTGTAGTTACAGCTACTTGGAAGACTGAGGTGGAAGGATCGCCGGAGCTCAGCAGATCAACGCTGGAGTGACCGTGAGTGTGCTACTGCACTCCAGACTGGGCGATGGAGTGAGACTCCAATTCAAAAAGAGAAAAAATTATTAGGATGTGTCATGTGGCACCAAGTAAAGTGGTGGTATGTGTCCCCATGCTTCTTTTCTCCTTTGCCTTTTCCCAAGTTTTTTGTTTCTTTCCAGTGCTTGCAGTAGATTCCTGGAGGCATGGTACAAGTGGTTTAGGTTTTTCTACTCTAATAAAGGACTGTACCTGAAAAGAAGAGGGAAGGGAAGTAGGGAGGGAGGGAGAAAAGACAGGAGAATGGAAGGAACGGGACGCTGATTAAGCTTCCATGTGGCCACCCCAGCCCTTGGGAGATTTTAGAATCTACCACACCAGCCCCTCCTCCCACCGTAAACATTGTCAATTCTCCAATAACCCATGGTCTGTCTAAGACAGGCTTCTCCATATGCGGTCACTCAGCCTTCTCACTCGCCCCCTCCCTTTTACCTGGACACTGTTATATTTCTTTCTCTACAAGGCCCCTGTGAGCCCAGGTCTGAGTGGAGTGCTAGTTCAGGGTCCCTGCCCAGCATTCCATGCTCATTCCCATGAGAGCACTTCCACATTACTGTTATTTCCCCCTTTAATCATTTGTCTTTCCCAAAGGCTGTGGGTTCCATAAGGACAGGATTGGATTGTGACTATTTTGTAGTTGTATCTCCAGTGAATACCAAGGGCCCAGAAGACAGAGGATTTTAAACATAATTCATTGAACATATTTTAGAAAGCTGCAAATGGAGTATATAGAATATGTAACAATGCATATCCAAGAGTAAGGGAAAGATTCCAGAGTCTGCTTGGTGGGAATTAGGCAAAAGGTGACACTTTTTCAGAACAGAGTCTACCCTCAAAATAGAATACACTGCTTGGCAAACAGAGTGTGAATTGAATTTCAGTCTCCCTGGACCCTTCAGTCTGGTGTCCTTGTGAAGTGAAACACCTACCCAACCAAATGTAACGGACCATTGATTCTCAACTCTGGGCACATACTGGAAAAACCAGGAGCACTTTTTGAAATTACAGGCTTGCCAGGTGTGGTGGCTCAAACCTGTAATACCAGCACTTTGGGAGGCAGAGGCGAGAGGATTGTCTGAGTCCAGGGGTTTGAGACCAGCCAGGACAACTTGGTAAGACCTCGTCTCAAGCCGGGCTCGGTGGCTCAGCCTGTAATCCCAGCACTTTGGGAGGCTGAGGTGAGTGGATTGCCTGAGCCCATGGGTTCGAGACCTGCCAGGGCAACTTGGTGAGACCTCATCTCTACAATAAATCAAAAAATTAGCCAGGCATGGTAGCGCGCGCCTATAGTTCCAGCTACTTGGAAGGCTGAGGCGAAAGGGTTGCCGAAGCCCAGCAGGTAGAGGCTGCGGTGGCCGGGAGCGGCCACTGCCCTCCAGTCCGGGTGACAGAGTGAGACTCCAACTCAAAAATAAAAATAAAAAATAAAAAGACCTCATCTCTACAATTAAAAAAAAAAAATTAGCCGAGTGTGTTGGCGCATGCCGGTGATTTCGGCTACATGGAAGGCAGAGGCGGAAGGATTTCCTGAGCACAGCAGGTTGAGGCTCCAGTAGCCCGTGAGCATGCCACCACTGCACTCCAGTTTGGGCGACAGGGTGAGACTCCAACTCAAAAAAAAAAAAAAAAAAAAAAAAAAATATATATATATATATATATATATATATTTCTAGGACTTAAGAGTGGGGGAAGGGAGGGACTACAAAGGCAGCACAAAAAACCCGGGG
>NW_007234003.1:42416-44850 GCF_000164805.1 Carlito syrichta | reverse complement strand
GGCTCAGGCAATCCACTCACCTCAGCCTCCCAAAGGCGCGGAACTACAGGCTGAGCCACCGAGCCCGGCTTATGCTCACATTATACTGTAGTCTATTAAGTGTGCAATAGCATTATGTCTAAAAAACCAATGTACATACCTTAATTTAAAAGATTGCTCCCTTTGGGCTGTGCTAGAAAAGAAAAATGGCCCAAGATGCTAAGGATTATTTTGGTCCAAAGTAAGTTGTGATCCTTTTGCTGGTGGAGAGTCTGTTTTTTGGGTTTTTTTTTTTGAGTTGGAGTCTCACTCTGTCGCCCAGACTGGAGTGCAGTGGCCACTTCCGGCCACCGCAGTCTCGACCTGCTGGGTTCCGGCGATCCTTCCGCCTCAGCTTTCCAAGTAGCTGGAACTATAGGCGCACGCTACCACGCCTGGCTAATTTTTTGATTTGTTGTAGAGATGAGGTCTCGTCAAGTTGCCCAGGTGGGTCTTGAACCCGCAGGCTCAGGCAATCCACTCACCTCGGCCTCCCAAAGTGCTGGGATTATAGGCTGAGCCACCAAGCCCAGCCTAATTTTTCTTGATTCATTGTAGAGATGAGGTCTCGCCAAGTTTCCCAGGCTGGTCTCGAACCCATGGGCTTAGGCAATCCTCTTACCTCGGCCTCCCAAAGTGCTGGGTTTATAGATGTGAGGCACCGAGCTTGGCCTTTCTTTTTCTTTTTCTTTTTTTTTTTGAGTTGGAGTTTCACTGTGTAGCCCAGGCTTGAGGGCAATGACACACTCGCAGTCACTGCAGCCTTGAACTGCTGGGCTCAGGCGATCCTCCTGCCTTAGATGTCCAAGTAGCAGGAACTACAGGCATGTGCCACCACTGGTTAATTTTTTTATATTTATTGTAGAGACTAGGTCTCACCATGTTGCCCAGGCTGGTCTTGAACCTGTGGGATCAGGCAATCTTCTTGCCTCTGCCTCCCAAAGTGCTGGGATTACAGATGTGAGCCAAAACACCTGGCTGTAGGGTTCTTAATAGGCCTAACTTTAATATTGTTGTGTCTCAGGGAGTGGGAGGCCCAAGGAGAGGGAGAGAGACAGAGCAATGGCCAGGTTAGTGAGCAGTTAGAACACAGAACATTTATTAAGTTTGTTGCCTTATATGGGCAAGATTTATTGTACCACAAAACAATTGCAATAATAACATCAAAGATCACTGATCACAGATCACCATAAGAAATACAATAGTGAGAAAAATGGAAATATCGAGAGAATTATTAAAATATGATATTGAGACATGAAGTAAGCACACAGAAAAATGGCACTGATAGACTTGCTCGACACCGAAATGCCACAAATCTGCAATTTTAAATTTTTATTGATGATTCAGGGTCTCACTATCACCCAGGCTGGAGTGCAATGGCACCATCACGATTCATCCCAGCCTCGACCCCCTGGGCTCAGGTGATCCTTCTGCCTCAGCCTCCTGTGTAGCTGGGACTACAGGCCCATACCTCCTTGTCCAGCTAATTAAACCTGCAACTCTTTTTTTTTGAGTTGGAGTCTCACTCTGTCGCCCAGACTGGATTGCAATGGCACATTCATGGCCACCACAGTCTCAACTTGCTGGGATCAGATGATCCTTCTGATTCAACTTTCCAAGTAGCTGGAACTACAGGCATGTGCTACCACGCCTGGCTTATTTTTTGATTTATTATAGAAACGAGGTCTCATCAAAGTGCCCAGACCACTCTCGAACTCCTGGGCTCAAGCAATCCTCTCACCTTGGTCTCCCAAAGTGCTGGGATTACAGGCTTGGGCCAAAACCTGCAATTTTTATATAGGGCAGTATCTGTGAACCTCAGTAAAGCAAGGTATGCCTGTATCAATGCCCAAGTCCCAATCTTGGAGATTTGGATTTAATTGCATTTATTTTATTTACTTTTTTTTTTTTTTTTGAGTTGGAGTCTCACTCTGTCGCCCCAGCTGGAATGCAGGGACATGCTCACAGCCATCACAGTCTCTACCTGCTGGGCTTCGCCGATCCTTCCGCCTCAGTCTTCCAAGTAGCCAGAACCACAGGTACACACTACCATGGCTGGCTAATTTTTTTTTTAATTGTAAAGATGAGGTCTTGCCAAGTTGTCCAGGCTGGTCTTGAACCCCCAGGCTCAGGCTATCCTCTCGCCTTGGCCTCCCAAAGTGCTGGGATTACAGGTGTGAGCCACTGCGCCTGGCTAGGTATTTCAATTTATAACCTTGCTGAGAACTACAACTTGATTGTTTTATTATATTTTATTGTTTTTTGAATTGGAGTCTCACTCTATTGCCCAGGCTTGAGTGCAGTGCCACAACAGCCTCAATCAACTACAACTTTATACTAACTGTTAAAAAATCTCAAACCAGCCGGGCTCGGTGGCTCAGCCTGTAATCCCGCGCCTTGGGAGGCTGAGGTGAGT
>NW_007234003.1:35728-42130 GCF_000164805.1 Carlito syrichta | reverse complement strand
AAAAAAAAAAAATCTCAAACCAGGCTGTATTGCAAACATGTGTTTGCATCATCTAGGCATGCATGGACAAGCTGATAAGGTTTATGTTACAACCAAGAAGCTAACGCCAACACCGACCACTGGCTTTCTACATTTACTGCCAAATATACTTTTTCTTTTTTTTTTTTTTGAGTTGGAATCTCACTCTGTTGCCCAGGCTGGAGTGCAGTATTATGCTCGTGGCTACCGCAGCCTCGACCTGCTGGCCTCAGGCAATCCTTCCGCTTCATCCAAGTAGCTGGAATTACAGGCGTGTGCCACCATGCCCGGCTAATTTTTTGATTTATGTAGAGACGAGGTCTCGCCATGTTCTCCAGACTGTTCTCGAGCCCCTAGGCTTGGGCAATCTTCTTGCCTCAGCCTCCCTAAGTGCTGGGATTAAGGCATGAGTCACCGTGCCTGGCTTTTCTTTTTTTTTTCTTTTTTAAGGAAGGAAGGGAAACTAGTGAGATTCTGGGAAGCTGAGTGGGCTAACCTCTATCTGGTCACTAGGGCTTGTTCATTGCCCTAGTCTGGGCAGACTAGGTATGGCCAGAGTTGCATGGGATGAAAGTATTCACAGCGGGTGTGGTGGCTCAAGTCTGTAATCCCAGCACTTTGGGAGGCGGAGGCGAGAGGACTGACTGAGTCCAGGGGTTCGAAATCAGTGTGCGCGACTTGGTGAGATCTTTTCTCAACAATAAATAAAAAAAACTATTAACCAGGTGTGGTGGTATGCTCCTGTAGTCCCAGCTACTCAGGAGGTTGAGACAGGAGGATTGCCTGAATCCAGCAGGTCAAGGCTGTGGTGAGCCGTGATCATGCCAGTACTCTCCTGCCTGGGTGACAAAGTGAGACCGTGGCTCAAAAAAAAAATTAGCTCCTGTTGTTCCAGCTAGCTGGGTGGCTGAGGCAGAAGGATCCCCTGAGCCCAGCAGGTCGAGGCTGCGGTGGCCATGAGTATTCCACTGCTCTCCAGCCTGGGCGACAGACTCCAACTAAAAAAAAAAAAGTATTCACCAAAACAGTTATGAATTAAGAAAGGTAGATTTATTAAAGGAAAGATACGTTGTGAAAGGCACAATGGGCAGAACAATAGCAAGAGTGTCTGCTGTCGTAATAATTTCATTGCCTAAAATTCCATCAAATTCTTTTTTTTTTTGAGTTGGAGTCTCACTCAGTTGCCCAGACTGGAGTGCAGTGGCTGTTCCCGGTCACTGCAGCCTCGACCCGCTGGGCTCCGGGGATCCTTCTGCCTCAGCCTTCCAAGTAGCTGGAACTACAGGCGTGTGCTACCACGCCCAGCTAATTTTTTGATTTATTGTAGAGATGAAGTCTCACCTGCCCAGGTGGGTCTCGAACCCACGGGCTCAGGCAATCCACTCACCTCAGCCTCCCAAAGTGCTGGGATTACAGGCTGAGCCATCGGGCCTGGCCCATCGAATTCTTACAAAGAAAAAAACAAAAAAACAACAATGCAATGATTCTGATACAGTAGCTTACACAGATCTGCTCCTGCAGTTCACAGAGCTACTGGTCCCTTTTTTTCCTTACTGTCAAGTCTTCTAGGGCTCCTGTGAGACAGTAGCCCCTATTCCTCCTTAATATTTAAATTTTTAATATTTTTATTTATTTATTTTTTGAGTTGGAGTCTCATTCTGTCACCCAGGCTGGAAGGCACTGGCACGCGCCCAGCCACTGCAGCCTTGATCTGCTTGTCTCAGGCAATCCTTCAGTTTCAGCCTTCCAAGTAGCTGGAACTATAGGCACGTCCTACTATGCCCGGCTAATTTTTTGATTTATTGTAGAGATGAGGTCTCACCAAGTTGCCCAAGCTGGTCTCGAATCCGTGGGCTCAGGCAATCTTCTCACCTCGGCCTCCCAAAGTGCTGAGATTATAGGCGAAAATTTTTATTATTTTTTTGAGTCAGAATCTCACTCTGTTGTCCAGGTTGGAGTGCAGTGGCATGCTCACAGCCACCACAGCCTTGACCTACTAGGCTCTGGCAATCCGTCCACCTCAGACTTCCAAGTAGCTGGAAGTACAGGCGTGCACCACCACACCCAGCTAAATTTTTTTTTTTTTTTGAGTTGGAGTCTCACTCTGTCGCCCAGACTGGAGTGTAGTGGCCGCTCCCGACCACCACAGCCTTGACCTGCTGGGCTCTGGCGATCCTTCTGCCTCAGCCTTCCAAGTAGCTGGAACTACAGGCGCACGCTACCACACCCGGTTCATTTTTGATTTATTGTAGAGATGAGATCTCGTCAAGTTGCCCAGGTGGGTCTTGAACCTGCGGGCTCAGGCAATTCACTCACCTCGGCCTCCCAAAGCACAGGATTACAGGCTGAGCCACCAAGCCCGGCCCCAGCTAAATTTTAAAAAAAAATTTATCATAGAAGGCCAGGCGAGGTGGCTCATGCCTATAATCCCAGCACTTTGGAAGGCCAAGGTAAGAAGACTGCCTGAGCCCACGGGTTCAAGAGCAGCCCGGTCAACTTGGTGAGACCTCATCTCTACAATAAATCAAAAAATTAGCTGGGCATGGTGGCGCGTGCCTGTAGTTCCAGTTATTTGGAAGGGTGTGGTGGAAGGATCACCTGAGTCCAGCAGGCTGAGGCTGGTCTCAGATTCCTGGGCTCAGGCAATCCTCTTGCCTGTCTCAGCTCCAGTCTCAGCTGGGATTACAGGCATGCACCACCATGCCTAGTTTGCAGTGTTCAGTTTCATGGGCAAGTAAGTTTGGAAACAGTCACCTAGAGTCTTGTCTGCATGGGCAAGGTCAATGACTTCTCCAAGTTTTTACCCTTCGTTGGCCTTAAAGACCTTTGTGAAATAGGATCTCAGACAAATGATTCATCACAATTCTGGGCAAATAATCTACTACTGGTGAATTGAAAATGTTTTGCTAATGGCCCAAATGTCATCTCAAGTTTTTTTTTTTTTTTTTTTGGTCTGGAGGAGTTAAACAACTAGCTTATATAATAATTTAGCTTTCAAGTCTAATTTGAAACAAGAACACACTTGGCAAAGAAAAATATAACCTAAGAAATAATTCAGGCTTTTTTGGCTAATAACAGACTTGGACTAGAGTCAAAAAACCTGGACATAAGCATCAACACCTATGTGGTGAGTGACTGTAGACACAATACATGATTACTAACTTTGTTTTTCTCAATTTGCAAAATTAGAACAAGGATGACTAGTTCATATGAGTAGTCTGCCAAACCATTTTATAAATGCAAAATGCTGCTACTACTGATAATGCCTTGAATTGCACCTTTTGAAGCAATCATCCCTCTGTTCCCCAGTCTGCTTCTGACCTTTATGGTGTGGATTGGAGTTTATCCTTCAAAAAGCTTTTTCTGAACACCTCTAACTAGACCCAGGAGGGGTCCCTAGCCTGAGCCACACCCATCCCCCCATGTTATTTCATAGTACTTATCACACTGTGCTTTAAATGTGAGCTCTCTGCTGCAGGGACCCATTGAAGTCATTTTAGCAGTCCAGTAGTGACTGTCTCTCTACCCCCTTCCAGATAGAAGGCATCAGACACAGTTCACTGTTGACAATTTATTATAATGTTAGTAGCACACAGACAGATATTAATTAAAGCAGAACTATGTCTACATAGAAGTGGACAATTATATGTGCCATTCTAGAAGGAACTGTGTGCACTTAATCATCATGTTTTAGTGTTTTGATCTTCTGCTTATGCCGCTCAATTTCTTTCTGCAGACGCTCAATCTCCTTCTTATGATGACCGATCTCATCTTCATGGTGTTTTTTCAAAGCTGCCAGTTGTTCTCTAGTTTGCGCTCTACAAGGACAGTGGCTTTAATCTCAATCCCTCACCTCAAAGAGAACTCTAAACATAACCTGCAATACCTAAGGTAAGAAACAGGAATCCCTACCCATGGGAGTCTGAATGGTCATCCTCTTCTACTCCCCAAGCCCCACTAGTGAAAGAATACCCCTTCTTAAATTAAGGTGTAGCCACCTTAAGGAGATGTCCAAAATAATCCCATTTTCCTGGCGCTAGTGCCTGAAATTCCACCATTATTGAGTTATTCCTTTTAGATTCCTTTTAATAGAAAACTCCAGAGAGATATGATGTAAGTCCCCTTTACCTTAATCAGGGGAACAACCCATGGAACCTGAGTCCCTTTTTGGGGAAAAAAGGAACAAGAAGAGGAAGACAAAGGGGTGTGGTTAAAGAACAAATATCCATTTCCTATTCCAATCTGTCTAAGACTATCAGTGCCTAGAGAAATGCATGGCTCTCTAAAAGGTCAAAAATAAGGGGTCTCTTGCATGGGCAGAACTTGGCCGTTCAATTTAGGTCTCAAGAACGAACTGGATTAAGATGCTGTTTCAGTCACATTTAGGCCTCTGTTTTCCTTACCTATAAAATGTAGAGGCTCAATTAGATGGTCTGTAATTGGCTCTCTAGTATGGCAGGTGCCATGGTGATCATTCTTAACAGAAGGCAGAAGTGAAAGATAGGCCAAAGGAGGAGAAGCAAGGTTAGATCTCGCTGTTCACTCTCCAGTGAGAACAGATGTTAGTTAAAGATACTCTGGGCTCAGAAAAGGAGCAGATAGGCCCAGCTCATTCCATTCTGTTAAACAAGAAGGGAAAATCTACAGCCCAGGGTTTAAGCTGGGCTGAATAAGGCAAAGGTCTCCAGAAGAGGCGGAGTCCAACCATAAACAGGTACCATCAATGCCTATGATCCTCACTCTGGCGGAACGGTTGAGAGGTTCTGAAGAATCAGGGAATGCACGCAGGCTTGCGAAGCTAAGGCGTGTGGGGGAGAAAAGGGGACGTAGAGGAGGTGATAGGTGGGTGAGGGCCGAGAATGAGGCTCAGAGGGTCTGCAAGTGTTGGACGGTCGGATCTAGACACTGGGGGAAGAATCTGGGAGCGTTTCGCACGACCGCGGAGAACTCCGCGAGGGGAGAGGGATGGTGAGTCTGAAGGAAGAGGTGAGCCGTAGATTGAGAGTTCTAGAGACCCGCCGGCGGAAATGGTTTGACCCAAACCAAGTCCTGAAACTTCAGCAAGGGCCTGGGAGTGTCCTATGGGTGGCAACAGAGGGACCTCAAGCGTTAGGGTATGGTTTGGGGCCCAGGAAGTCTGCTGGAGGATGGGGTGCCTAGACGCCAGGTAGGGATAGGTAGGGCGATTGAGTTTAAGGACTGAAAGCCCTGGGAGATCTAGGGCTGGACTTGGGACCCCGTGGGCCTCACCGGAAATATCGTTCCTCTTCAGCCTGTTCTCTCTTTCCGAAGGCCCCACCGGCTTCCCGGATCGAGCCCGAGCTCCTGTCGACATTTTCGGACTGCAGAGAGACCGAGACATTGGTTCAAGGTGCGCAAGGGAAGATGGGATCCGCACTCGGGGCTGGGGCAACGGACACTGCTGCGGCGTACCTGATCCGAGCCGAAGCCTCGGGTTTGCCTAGCCCTCACGCCCCACATGCCAAGCCAGGTCCGTGCCACCAACGCCGAAACTGCCATTGCTGCCAGAGGATCACGCTCACGGTTCCTACAGCTTCCCTGTACCGGCTAATGGCGAGGACGGCGAAGCACCCAATCTGTTTGATAGAAGGGCGGATGAATATGGAGCAGCCAATAGTGGGAGAGCATAGGCGGGGTTCCTGGAGCTGACAGCGAATCCTGAGCAGGAGGCGGGCCTGTTCTTAGCCAATCGCTAGTAAGGGCCCGGGCCAAAGGAGTGGGGCGAATAAAGATGGAAGTGGTTGGAGTGGAGGGTGAGGACAGTGTGAAGAGCCGGGATTTCGGCTCTTGGACCTATCGAATGATGCCTGGTGTCCAACCTAGCCCACGATTCCAATCCTAAAATGGTTATTATTCAAAGCCCAAAGGAGCTTTCCTTTTTCTGACTTGCTAGCATCAATAAGATGGGGAAAATTTGGGTTAGGGGAGCTATATCTAGGATGCAGACGTCTAGGATACCGACATACAAGGTGCCCTGTCTTAGGTATAAATAATCGTGTTCATCTGTTGGGAGGTGTCAGTGTTCTTTTTGTTTAATTGACATTTCACTCTCAAGTCTTAGCTTAAATTTCATCTCAGAGAAACCTTCCCTGACCTCCTTAGTCATCCTATCACCAGCGATTCTGTTATATCTTTATGTGTTGTTCTCTCGTTGCACTTTTCATCTTGGGACATGATCAAGCCCTTGATCAAGTGGGCACCAAACTAATATTTGTGGACTGTATTAATATTATAAACTAAATAATTTTATAAATCCTTCCGCTTCAGCATCCTGAATGGTTGGAGCTAGAGCTTTTCACCAACACGCCTGGCTACTTTTTTTCTTTTTTTTTTTTGGTAGAGACGAGGTCTCACTGTGTTGTC
>NW_007234003.1:34699-35708 GCF_000164805.1 Carlito syrichta | reverse complement strand
CTACCATGCCCGGCTCATTTTTGATTTATTGTAGAGATGAGGTCTTGCCAAGTTGCCCAGCGGGTCTCGAACCCGCGTTTTGAGTTGGAGTCTCACTCTGTTGCCCAGGCTAGAGGTCAGTGACACACTCACAGCCACTTCAGCCTCGATCTGCTGGATTCAGGTGATCCTTCCACCTCAGTCTTCCAAGTAGCTGGAACCACAGGGGAGCGCGTCAACACCCAGCTAATTTATTTTTTAAGAGATGAGGTCTTGCCAAGTTCCCACGCTGACAGCTGTGGGCTCCCAAAGTGCTAGAATTATAGGCAGGAGTCACCATGCCCAACCCTTTAGATGAGAGAGTTGTATCAGATTATCTATTTTTTTTATGATTATAAAAATACTTTCAGCCGGGCGCGGTGGCTCACGCCTGTAAACCCAGCATTTTGGGAGGCAGAGGTGAGAGGATTGCTTGAGTCCAGGGGTTTGAGACCAGCTTGGGCAACTTGGCAAGACCTCGTTTCTGCAACAAATCAGAAAATTAGCCTAGCATGGTGGCGGTTGCCTGTGGTTTCAGCTGCTTGGAAGGCTGGGGTAGAAGGATTGTTTGAGCCCACCAGATGGAGGCTGTGGTGGCCATGATCATGCCACTGCACTCCAGCCTGGGTGACAGAGTGAGACTCTGACTCAAAAACAAACAAACAAACAAATAAATAAAAATACGTTCTTTTTTAAAAACATATTTTTTATTATAAAATTGTGGGGTACAGTTAAGGGTTTGGTATACAAATGTGCATCGTTCAGCCACCCTTGTTAATAAGGGGTGTCTCCCCGTTCCTAGACAGATATTGACTACCGTTAGTCCCACCTCCCTTCCCCTCCCTATCCCCCCCATAGTTTCCCACCACTGTCAGTCTTTTTCTTATAGTATTATCATAGATGTTCAAGGTCCACTATATGAGTGAGAACATGTGATACTCAGATCTTTGGTTCTGTGAGAGATCACTCAGTACTTTTTTTTTTTTTTGAG
>NW_007234003.1:26943-34659 GCF_000164805.1 Carlito syrichta | reverse complement strand
CTCAGGCAATCCACTCACCTCAGCCTCCCAAAGGCATGGGATTACATGCTGAGCCACCGAACCCGGCTGAGATCACTCAGTATTATAGACTCTAGTTCCATCCAGATTGCTGTGAAATTCATGATTTTGTTCTTTTTTATGGCTGCATAGTATTCCATTGTGTATATGTACCACATTTTAAAAATCCAGTCCTCTTTTGATGGACAGCATGGTTGGTTCCAGGTTCTTATAAAAATACTTTCTGCTGGGCGCAGTGGCTCAGCCTGTAATCCCAGCACTTTGGGAGGCCGAGGTGAGAGAATTGCCTGAGCCTGCGAGTTCGAGACCCACTGGGGCAACTTGGTGAGACCTTGTCTCTACAATAAATCAAAAACTAACCGGCCGTGGTAGCGCGTGCCTGTAGTTCTGGCTACTTGGAAGACTGAGGTGGAAAGATCGCTGGAGCCCAGCAGGTTGAGGCTGCGGTGACTGGAAGCGTGCCACTGCACTCCAGGCTGGGCTACAGAGTGAGACTCCAACTCAAAAAAAAACAACAACAACTTTGTTTTCTATGAAATAGAATTGGTGTTTTTTTGTTTGTTTGTTTTAGTTGCAGTCTTTCTTGTCGTCCAGGCTGGAGGGCAGTGGCACACTCACAGCCACCGCAGCCTCGACCCACTGGGCTCAGGCGATCCTTCTGCCTCAGCCTCCCAAGTAGCTGGAACTACAGACGCCTGCCACCACACCCGGCTAGTCTTTGTGATTTATTGTAGAAACGAGGTCTCCCCAAGTTGCCCAGGCTGGTCTAGAACCCCCAGGCTCAGGCAATCCTCTCGCCTCGGCCTTCCAAATTGCTAGGATTACAGGCTGAGCCACTGCGCCTGCCCTAGAATTGGTTTTATTGATCATCTTTTGGTTGGGAAAATGTCAGCCCTGGTTTGTATGACTTAAATGGGAGGAAATGTCTGCTGGACAAATTTTCAAACCTTCTTGCAGAAAACTTGGAAAAACACCAAAGCAGAAGTTTGAAAATAATAATCATTTATAAGTCCACTACCTAGTGATAATAGTTTGGTGTGCTTCTACCTAGACCATCTTTAAGCACCATCTCAGTTGCAGAAACTGTTTCTAGTTCTGTTGTTTTTTGATCTCCTAGGCCTAGAATCCAGTAGATCTTGCTAAACTCCACCTAGGCACTAGGATGCCATAGTACAAAAAAGAAAAGGAAAACAACTGTTGGTGAGAATGTGGAGAAATTGGAACCCTTGTACATTTCTTGTGGGGATGTAAAATGCATCAACCACTGTGGAAAACATCTTGGCAGTTGCTCAAAAAATTAAACATAGAAGTACCATATGACTCAGCAATTCCACTTCTAGGTATATACCCCCCTATTTGAAAACAAGTACTCAAATACATGCACATGCATGTTCATAGCAGCATGATTTCACAATAGCCAAAAGGGGGAAACAACCCAAATGTCCATCAACCGATCAGTTGCCAAATAAATTGTGGTATAAACTTACAGTGAAAAATTATTCAGCTATAACAAGGAATGAAGTACTGATACACGCTACACTTTGGATAAACCTTGAAAACACTATGCTAAGTGAAAGGATCCAGACACAAAAGGTCACATATTGCATGATATCATTTATGTAAAATATCCAGAATAGGTAAATCTAGAGACAGAACACAGATTGCTTAGGGACTGGGGAGGAGGGAAATAGGAAGTAATTGCTTAATAGCTATCAGGTCTCCTTTAGAAGTGGTGAAACTTTTGGAGATAGAGAGATGTGATGATCGCACAACACTGTGAATGTTCTAAAGGCCACTGAATTATTCACTTTAAAATGGTTAATTATATGTTGTGTGCATTTCCCAATTCAAAAAAAATCCAGCCAGGCGCAGTGGCTCAAGCCTGTAATCCCAGCACTTTGGGTGGCTGAGGCGAGAGAATTGCCTGAGCCCAGGTGTTCGAGACCAGCCTGGGCAACTTGGAGAGGCCTCATCTCTACAATAAATCAAAATATTAGCCAGGCGTGGTGGCGCGTGCCTACAGTTCCAGCTACTTGGAAGGCTGACGTGGAAGAATCACCTAAGCCCAGAAGGTCAACCCTGCGGTGACCGTGAGCGTGCCACTGCACTCCAGTCTATACGACAGAGTGAGACTCCAACTCCAAAAAAAAAAAAGATCAGTCAGACGTGGTAATGCGCTCCTGTAGTTCCAGCTACTTGGGAGGCTGAAGCAGAAGGATCGCCTGAGGCCAGCAGGTAGAGGCTGCGGTGGCCGTGAGAGTGAGACTCCAACTCAGGAAAAAAAAAATCCACCTAGGCTCAAAGTTTTGGCTAGGCTGCTAGCCCTTTAAGGGTCTCTCAGATGGAGGGGCGGGGCTAGAGAGGCTGACCTGTGAGGATCACGTGAGGCAGCGCCTGCGCAGAAGCGTCACGTGGTGGCGGGGCCGGGGAAATGGCGGCTTCAGGAGAGAGCGGGACTTCGGGCGGCGGAGGCAGCACAGAGGAGGCGTTTATGACCTTCTACAGTGAGGTGAACACAGAGTGAGGAATAGAGGCACCGAGGCGGCACTGCCCGGGTCAACTTTCCCAGCGGGCGAAGGCAGTGGACGCCCGGCCTGGACCGTTGGCCGCCTCCTCCTGTCCGGCCCTCGGGGTGGCGGGAGTCTGGGGGTGTGTGCGTCTCCTGCTGATAGCTGCGGAAAGATTCCCTCCGGCTACGAAAAGGACTGGTGTCCCACCTCTGGAGGGAGGCGGCGAGTGTAGCCGACGCAGTGCCTGGGCGCGGGCAGAGTACCCCAAGTCCGCGGAGTCGGGAGCTGGCAGAGGGTGGGCCTTTCCTGGGAGTGTCTTAGCCATCTTGACCCCCATTTTTACTCTAAGCAGAAGCGTTCTCTTAGTCCTCTGTAATGAGTTGTGCTAGTGGTTATTTCTGTCATTCACCAACGCCAGGCACTGCGCATCATGCCTGGTAGGCTATTATATTACCTCTATTTTACAGGTGACGAACCTGAGGTTTAGGGTGGTGAAATAGTTTGGGTCTTATAGTAGGTGACAGCTTGATCTTATGCTAGCACAGGAGTAAGCCTGGTCTAAGCCTCATTTACTATTGCGTCTCCAGAGTCTAGTATGTAGGAGATGATAAATAAATATTTGTTGAGTGAACGAATAAATGAAAGAAAAGCATGCAATTTGGAGTCAGAGAACCTCAGATTAAATTCTGGCAAGGCAGTTAGCTGAACTGGGATTGAAATATTTTGAGAATTAACTTGGCATATCTTCAGTTTCACATCTGTAAAATGAGAGAGTTAATATGAAAACAAGTGTGTTTTCATGAGAGCTAAAGGAATTAATGTATAAGAAGGGGTTTCATAAAAGGAAAGCAAAAATGTCTTTTTCAGAGTTAAACAAGGCTGAAGATGGGACCTCTTTAGATTGGCAGAGACTTGAGGGATGGAGTTGCTCCCCTGTAGGCTGTGAGCTACTCAGAATTAAGGACTATGTCACATTGTCTCTTGTTTGTTTGTTTGTTTGTTTCTTTTTTTTTTTTTAAAGAGACGGAGTCTCATTCTGTTGCCAAGGCTAGAGTGCATTGACACCATCATAGTTCACTGCAGTCTCCACCTCCTGGGCTCAGTCTTTCTGCCTCAGCCTCTTGAGTGGCTGGGACTACAGGCGTGCACCACCATGTCTGACTAATTTTTTTTTTTTAACTTTAATTTTTGTAGAAATGGGTCCTCGCTGTGTTGCCCAGACTGATCTCCAACTCTTGGCCTTAAGCAATCCTTCTGCCTCCACCTCTCAAAAGGTTGAGATTACAGACTGGAGTCACTGTGTCCAGCCTAACTCTTTTTTTTCAGCCTAACTCTTGAAGTTGTAGCAGTGCTTGTTACATAATAGTTTTTCTGAAGTATTACATTTTAAAATGGGAATTAGTGTATCCCTTATTGTCTGTCTTTCTGAAATGCCTAATTCACTTGAAAGTGTTGATGCCCTGGTATCAAACTTTATTGGCTTCTAATAACCACTCATCAATTATAATGGAACTTGTTTCACTTACCATCTTAAACAAATAACAGGCAGGGTGTTATGGCCCATGCCTGTAATTGCAGCATTTTGGGAGGCCAAGGCAGGAGGATTGCTTGAGCCCAGGAGATCAAGAACAACCTGGGCAACATAGCGAGATCCTGTTTCTAAAAGTAATTGCCAGCCGTGGGTGGCAAGTACCTGTAGTCCCAGCTATTCTGGAGACTGAGGCAGGAGGATCACTTGTGGTCGAGGCTGTGGTGAGCTCTGATTGTGCCACTGCATTCCAGCCTGGGTGACAGAGCGAGACCCCAACGTAGAAAAACAAGCAAATGAAAAAACAAGTAGCAATCTTTGTTTAAATTGGATGGGAGAAAGGATCTAAGGAAGTATTTAACCAATGTTTATTGACTTGTACTTGACATATACTCCTGTGCTGTTTAGGTGCTGGGGATATGGTAGGGACCAACAGAGGAAAAAATCCTATCTTTATAGAACTTGCATCTGTTTTTTTTTGAGTCGGAGCCTCACTCTGTCACCCAGACTGGAGTGCAGTGGCCACTCCCGGCCACCGCAGCCTCTACCTGCTGGGCTCCGGCGATCTTTCCACCTCAGCCTTCCAAGTAGCTGGAACTACAGGTGTGCGCTATCACACCCGGCTGATTTATTTATTTATTGTAGAGATGAGGTCTCCCCAAGTTGCTCAGGCGGGTCTCGAACCCGCGGGTTCAGGCAATCCACTCACCTCAGCCTCCCAAAGGCACGGGATTACAGGCTGAGCCACTGAGCCCGGCTAGAACTTGCATTTTTAATTTTAATTTTTTTTTTTTGAGTTGGAGTGTCTCACTCTATCGCCCAGGCTAGAGTGCAGTGGCATGCTCACGGTCATTGAAGCCTCTACCTGCTGGGCTCAGGTGATTCTTCCCTCTCAGTGTTCCAAGTAGCTGGAATTACAGGCGTGTGCCACCAAGCCTGGCTAATTTTTTGATATATTGTAGAGATGAGGACTTGCCAAGTTGCCCAGGCTGGTCTTGAATCTGTGGACTCAGGCAATCCTTTCTCCTTGACCTCCTGAAGTGCTGGGATTATAGGCGTGAGGCACGGTGCCCAGCTGAGCTTGCATTCTATAGAGGTGGATAAATTATAAAAAAGCAGATACACAGTATCAGGTAGTGATAAATGTTATAAGGAAAAATAAGGGCATGCTATTTTAGAAAGAATTAAGAGGGAAGATGCAAGGAATGACTTTATGTTAATGAAATTCTTTCCAACCTTGTTTTGGCCATAGGACTAAAGAGGTATATAACATACCAGAGATTCATTCCAACTAATATTCCAACTCTGGCAGTGGCACCAAGGATGTTCTCCTGGGACTGCCTGGTGCTTGTTCTCCTTGGCATTGTCTTCAGGTCAGGGATTTTTCTGATTCTATTAGAGTTGGGTTTTTTTATTTGCTCCTTTCCATTGCAGTTTTTTTTTTGAGTTGGAGTCTCACTCTGTCACCCAGACTGGAGTGCAGTGGCCGCTCCCGGCCACCGCAGCCTTGACCTGCTGGGCTCCAGCGATCCTTCCACCTCAGCCTTCCAAGTAGCTGGAACTACAGGCGCGTGCTACCATGCCCAGCTAATAATTTTTTGATTTATTGTAGAGATGAGGTCTCGCCAAGTTGTCCAGGCGGGTCTCGAACCCGCGGGCTCAGGCAGTCCACTCACCTCAGCCTCCCAAAGGCACAGGATTACAGGCTGAGCCACCGAGCCCAGCCCATTGCAGTTTTTAAGTGCTGCTCATAATTTATGTTTCCTTGTAATTGTGTTTTCCTTTCTTAAAATAAAAACTTGCAAATGAAGTATAACCACACATAAGTCCATCTTACATCATTAGAGTGGAAGCTCTTTGAAGGCTGTGACTAAGATTTTTGAAATTCTGGCTTACTAGTTGGGTTATTGGGAATAAGTCAGTTAACCTCAGTTTCCTTATCTGCAAAATGGGTATAATAATAGTATCTACCATATAGGGTTGTCAAGATTAATACATATATGTAAAGTTTTTTATATTATTAAAGTAAGTGGTAGCTGTTGTATAATAATTACCCTTAAAGTATTTAGCAAAATATTTTGCATATGGTAGACACAAATGTTTGTTGTACGTATTGATGGATATTGTGTTAAAACAGAAAACTCAGTTTATTATTGAGCTTTATTAATGAAGTTTTTAATATTCATAATTTTAGGTGAAACAAATAGAAAAGAGAGATTCAGTTCTAACCTCCAAAAATCAGATTGAAAGATTGACTCGTCCTGGTTCCTCTTACTTCAATTTGAACCCATTTGAGGTAAGCTGCTTGATGTTATTATGGCCTCTATGATGGGAGAGGTTTGCGTAGCTGCGGGCATGCTTACGTCAGAACACATACCTATTTTGTATCATAGTTAGAAATGAGAAAAGGGGTAGGGTGAAGTGACAGATTTGTATAGTGCAGATTGCATATCCCTTCCCTTATCCAAAATGCCTCGGACCAGAAGTTTTTGGGTTTCTGATTTTTTTTCTTAAGGTTTTTGGAATAATTTGCATTATATTTAGTGATTGACTATCCCAAATTAGAAAATCCAAATTGCTAGTGGGTATTTCCTTTTTTTTTTTTTGAGTTGCGATCTCACTCTGTCATCTAGGCTAGAGAGCAGTGGCACCATCAGGGCTTACTATACCCTCAACCTCCTGTTCTCAAGCGATCCTTCTGCTTTAGCCTCCTGAATAACTGGAGCTACTGGGGCATGCCACTACGCTTGGCTAATTTTTGATTTTTTTCGTAGAGATAAGGTCTTGCTATGTTGCCTAGGTTGGTTTCCAACTTTTGAACTCAAGCAATCCTCTCGCCTTGGCCTCCCAAAACGCTGGGATTGCAGGCATGGGTCATCGTGCTTGACCTGTAAGCATTTCTTTTGAGTGTCATATTAACACTCTAATAAAAGTTGCAGACTTTTTTTCGATTTTTTTTTTTTTTTTGAGTTGGAGTCTCACTCTGTCGCCCAAACTGGAGTGCAGTGTCGGCTCCCGGATCCTTCCACGTAGCCAGAATTACAGGCATGCGCTACCATGCCCAGCTGATTTTTTTGATTTATGGTAGAGATGAAGTCTCGCTGCCCAGGCGGGTCTTGAACCCGCGGGCTCAGGCAATCCACTCACCTCAGCCTCCCAAAGGTGCAGGATTACAGGCTGAGCCATCGAGCCCGGCTTCGATTTTTTTTTCTGAGTTGAAATCTCACTCGGTCACCCAGGTTGGAGTGCAGTTGCATGCTCATGGCCACTGCAGTCTTGACCTCCTGGGCTCAGGTGAACCTTTTGCCTCAACCTTCTAAGTAGATGAAACTACAGGCGTGTGCCACCATGCCCAGCTAATTTTTTGATTTATTGTGGAGACAAGATCTTGCCAAGTTGCTGAGGCTGGTCTCAAACCCATGGGCTCAGAAATTCCTCTTGCCAGGCTTGAGCCACTGTGCCTAACAGGATTTTGGATTTTTGGATTAGGGATACTTAACCTGCATGTGGGTTGTCTTTGAACTTGGGTGGTTTTATTGAGCAGAGCTGAAAAGGCAGCATATTAAGAAAAATGAGCACTTTGGGAGGTTGAGGTGAGAAGATTGCCTGAGCTCACAGGTTTGAGACCAGCCTGGGCAACTTGGCAAGACCTCATCTCTA
>NW_007234003.1:20235-26344 GCF_000164805.1 Carlito syrichta | reverse complement strand
AAAAAAAAAAAAAAAAGAAAGAAAGAAAGAAAAAAAAATGAGCTGGTATTTGTTTTGTCAAATCTTTTAGCAACCCAAATATATATAAGGATTTAATTTCGACTATCAAGGGGTAGCTAGCTCTGATAAATTTAGGGTCTTTGATTTAAACTGCTTATGAAAACTTTATTACTACAATAAAAAAAAGCCAAAAGCCCAACAGCAACAAAACAAAGATCACAAGATTGTAAATAAGCAAATATACTTTTTTTTTTTTTTTTGAGTTGGAGTCTCACTCTGTTGCCCAGACTGGGGTGCAGTGGCCGCTCCCAGCCACCGCAGCCTTGACCTGCTGGGCTCCGGTGATCCTTCCGCCTCAGCCTTCCAAGTAGCTGAAATTACAGGTGTGTGCTTCCATGCCCAGCTGATTTTTTTATTTATTGTAGAGATGAGGACTCGCTGCCCAGGCGGGTCTCGAACCCGCGAACTCAGGCAATCCACTCACCTCAGCCTCCCAAAGCATGGGATTACAGTCTGAGCCACCGAGCCCAGCTTGTTTTTTTTTTTTTTGAGTTAGCATCTCACCCTGTTGCCCAGGCTGGAGTGCAGTGGTCTGATCACAGCTCACCGCAATCTTGACCTGGGCTCAGGAGATCCTTCTGCCTGAGTCTCCTGAATAGCTGGGACTACAGGTATGTGCTACTATGCCCAGCTAATTTTTTTTTTTTTTTTTTGAGTAGGAGTCTCACTCTGTTTCCCAGGCTGGAGTATAGTGTCACAGTCATGGTCACTGCAGCCTTGACCTGCTGGGCTCAGACAATCTTTCCGCCTCACCCTTTCAAGTAACTGAAACTACAGTAGTGTGCCACCACGCCCAGCTCATTTTTTTTGGTTTGGTTTTGTTTTGTTTTGTTTTTGAGTTGGAGTCTCACTCTGTCACCCAGACTGGAGTGCAGTGGCCGCTCCCAGCCACCGCAGCCTCGACCTGCTGGGCTCCGGCGATCCTTCCACCTCAGCCTTCCAAGTAGCTGGAATTATAGGCGCGCGCTGCCATGCCCGGCTAATTTTTTGATTTATTGTAGAGATGAGGTCTCGCCAAGTTGCCCAGGTGGGTCTCGAACCCGCGGGCTCAGGTAATCCTCTCACCTCAGCCTCCCAAAGTGCTGGGATTACAGCCTGAGCCATCGAGCCCGGCTTTTTTTTTTTTTTTGAGTTGAAGTCTCACTCTGTCACCCAGACTGGAGTACAGTGGTACGCTCCCAGTCACCTCAGCCTTGACCTGCTGGGCTCCAGTGATCCTTCCGCTCAGCCTTTCAAGTAGCTGGAACTACAGGTGTGCGCTATCACGACCGACTAATTTTTTGATTTATTGTAGAGATGAGGTCTCGCCAAGTTGCCCAGGCAGGTCTGGAACCCACAGGCTCAGGCAATCCACTCACCTTGGCCTCCCAAAGCGTGGGATTACAGGCTGAACCACCAAGCCCAGCTTCATTTTTTGATTTATTGTAGAGACCAGGTCTTGTCATGTTGGCCAGGCTCATCTTGAACTCGTGGGCTCAGGCAGTCCTCTCGCCTTTGCCTCCCAAAGTCCTGGGATTATAGGCATGAGCCACTGTGCCCGGCTTGGATTAGTTTTTTGATTTTTTTTTTTTGTAGAGATAATATCTTGCTATGTTGCCCAGGCTGTTCTCAAATTCCTGGGCTGAAGCATTTCTCTTGCCTCGGCCTCCCAAACTGTGTGTGTTTTTTGAAGAGTTATTTTTCAAGAATTTCTAAAATTTTGAAACAATCTTAGATATACAGAAAGGTACAGAAGTGTGGCTGCACGTGATGACACATGTCTTTAATTCCAGCTACTTAAGAGGCTGAGGCAGGAGGATTGCTTGAGCCCAGGAGTTCAAGACCAGTCTGGGCAATATAGGAAAATCCTGTCTCAATAAGTAAATTAATAAATAAACAAATAGCACTGAATCTGACCAGATACTTAAAGTTAATATAGGGGGGGATAAAAGGGTTATGAAGATTTTTTTCTTCAATGCTTAAGAATAAGTTGTCAATATTATGCCTCATCACTCTGAAACACCTGAACTGTTTTTCCTGCAAAGATTCTCCTGCTGTACCGCAATATAACTGTCAAAATCAGGAAATGAACATTGCTACTATATAATCATCAGACCCCAATTTCACTAATTGTGCTGGGCATGGTGGCTCACGCCTACATCCCAGCACTTTGGGAGGCCAAGGTGAGTGGATTGTCTGAGCCTATGGGTTTGAGACCAGCCTGGACAACTTGGTTAGACCTCATCTCTACAATAAATAAAAAATTAGCTAGGTGTGGTGGCGCATGCCTATAGTTCCAGCTACTTGGAAGACTGAAGCAGAAGGATTGCCTGAGCCCAGCAGATTGAGGCTGAGGTGGCTGTAAGCATGCCACTGCCCTCCAGTCTAGATGACAGAGTGAGACTCCAACTCAAAAAAAAAAAAGAAATTTTACTAATTGTCCCAATAATGTCTTTTTTTATCTTTTTTTTTTTTTTTGAGATCAGGTCTCACTTTGTTAGCCTGGCTGGTCTCAAACTTCTGGGCTCAAGCAGTCCTCCTGCCTCAGCCTCCTTAGTAGCTGGGACTACAGGCAACCACCACCATATCTAGCTTAATAATGTCTTTTATAGCAAAAGAAGCCAGAGCAGTACAATCTCCTGTTACATTCAGTTGTCTTGTCTCTTTAGTGTCCTTCAGTCTGAAATGGTTCCTCAGTCTTTCCTTGACTTTCATGACCTTGATATTGCTGAAGATTACAGGCCAGTTGTTTTGTAGAATGTGTCTCAATTTGGATTTGTCTGATGTTTCTCATATTAGATTCGGTTTATTCAACATTGGTAGGAATACCCCAGAAGTGATGGTGCATTCTTCCCTCTGCAACATATAAAGTGATAGATGCTTTTGATTTATCCCATTACTAATGATGCTTGCTAGATCACTTAATTAAAGAAGTGTCTTCTAGATTTCTTTTTCCTCACTTTGGGTTTTGTTTTTGTTTTTGTTTTGTTTTTTGAGTCAGTGTCTCAGTCTGTTGTCCAGGCTGGAATGCAGTGGCATGCGCACGGGCATGCTCACAGCTACCCCAGTGTCAACCTGCTGGGCTCAGGCGATCCTTCTGCCTCAGCCTTCCAAGAAGCCAGAACTACAGTTGCACGCTACCACACCCAGCTTGTTTTTTGATTTATTGTAGAGATGAGGTCTTGCCAAGTTCCCCAAGCTGGTCTCAGACCTCTGGGGTCAGGCAGTCCTCTTGCCTTGGCCTCTCAGTGCTGGGATTACTGGCTTGAGCTACTGTGCCTGGCCTTACTTTGTAATTAATAAGTATCTTATAGGGAGGTACTTTGATTTGGGGTTTTTTTTGTTTTTTTTTTTTAGTTGGAATCTCATTCTGTTGCCCATACTGGAGTGCAGTGGCCGCTCCCGGCCACCGCAGGCTCGACCTGCTGGACTCCTGCGATCCTTCCGCCTCAGTCTTCCAAGTAGCTGGAACTACAGGCGTGCACTACCACACCCGGCTAATTTTTTTATTTATTGTAGAGATGGGGTCTCGCCAAGTTGCCTAGGCAGGTCTCGAACCAGCGGGCTCAGGTAATTCACTCACCTCAGCTTCCCAAGGCGTGGGATTACAGGCTGAGCCACCGAGTCCGGCGGGGTTTTTTTTGGATCAGGAGTCACATGTTGCCTAGGCAGGAGTGCAGTGGTAGGCTCACGGCCACCGCAGACTCAATCTGTTGTGCTCAGGTGATCCTTCCACCTCAGCCTTCCAAGTAGCTGAAACCAGAGGCACAGACCACCACGCCTGGCTAATTTTTTTTTATTTGTTGTAGAGGACTTGCAAAGTTGTCCAGGCTGGTCTCGAACCCTTGGGCTTGGGCAATTCTCCACCTCTCAGTGTGCTGGGATTATAGGCGTGAGCCACTGTGCCTGGCTCCAGGTACTTTAAAACTCTAAAAATATCCTGCTCGTATCCTGGTTTCAGTTCATTTATTTGTCAGTATGGACTTGGGGCTTCCTGTTTTATTCTGTTAGTTCTTATTTGATGTTGATTTTGGTCCTCAAATTGTCCCCGGTTGGGCCAGTGAGTTACCTTTCAAGCTATCTCCTGGATCTTTTTCATATGTCTGTGTCAGTCTTTGAATACTAAGGCACACTTGTGCTTTTCCTGACCCACCTTGGTATTAACCATTTTATCAAGGAGCCTGGGATCCTTACACTGAAGAATGGTACACAGCAATCAAGATTTGGGGGCTAGATGAACTCATTGCTCTTGGGATATCACTGCTCCCATACCCTGTTGGAAGATAGAGCTAAGGAATGTGTGTGTATATATGCACGTGTACATCCAGTTTCGGCCTAACACCGCAGGGTTTATTCCAGTTTTCTTTCTTTCCATGTTCATAGTTTCCTTCTCTAATAGTGAGAAACCTGACTCCCACTACCTTTAATGTCTCCATTTATTTAATTGATCCCCTGTATGCAACTTACCTCCCCTCACCACTCTCATATGAAGGCCCTCTTTGCCCTACTTTACTCTGACACCAATGCCAGGCTGTCTTCACTTTGCAAAACCTTTCTCACTACCCTTGGGTCAAAGCTTCCATGCTTGGCCCCTTTCCCTGTGGATATGTCCCTCGACCCCCTCTAGCTTGCTGTGCCTTTCCTCCACTGTCTGGGGGTTCTTTTCACTGCTCTTGAGCTCCAGCATCCACACCGATCCTCCCTATTGAATCGATGCCTTCCCTGTGCTGCTCTGCTCTGGCTTTGTTTATTTATTTATTTATTTATTTTTTAGTTTTGTTCTGTCACCCAGCCTGGAGTACAGTGGTGTAATCGTAGATCATAGCTTACTGCAGCCTCAAACTCCTGGGCTCAAGCAGTCCTCCTGCTTCACCCTCCCGAGTAGCTGGAACTATAGGTGCATGCTATTACACCTGGCTGATTTTTAAAATTTTTTGTAGAGACAGACTCTCTGTGTTATCCAGGCTGGTCTCAAATTCCTGGCCTCAGCTAATCCTCCTGCCTCAGCCTCCCAAAGTGCTGGAATTATAGGTGTGAGCCACCATGCCTGGCCCCTGCTCTGGCTTTGACTTCCTCTCCCAGGCTGCCTTCCTCATCTTACTCGGGCTCTGATTCTACACTCCAAGTCATCTCCTGTGTGGAGGCCCTTTTCATTCTACTCGAGTTCCCACTCCCTGTGCTAGGCCATGGCTTCCACATAAGGCTCGCTCCACCTTGCTTGGGCTCTGTCACCTTGAGTTGGGCTGCCTTCCGACATAGGACACTCTCCTACGTGAGCACCCTCCTTAGCATACTCAGGCTTCTACTCCTTGTGCTTGGCTGCCCTTTGTGAGAATTTCCTTGTTGGGTCTCTCATACCCTGTGCCAGGCCACCTCTCTTGTGGACATTCTTCTTAACCTGCTTATGGAAATGTTCTCTTCACCTGCTTTATACTTCATGTCAGGCTGTTCTGTGTGGATGCCCTTCTCACCTCATTTGGGCTCTAGCCGTCTGTGATTAGCCACCACTCTCTGAGTGGTCACCCTCTTCTTTGTCCCAGGTGGCCATTTTTTTCTCCCACCCAGAATGGATGTCTACTTTGCCTGGCCCCACTTAATGGATTTGGATTGCATTGCTCAGGAGGGATGGGGGAGATGAAAAGCTTAACGAGTAGTTTTTACTTTTTTACAGTTTTTTAGAATTGTGGGGTACCAGTGAGGATTTACTACATAAGTAGGTGAAGTTTGGGCTTCTAGGTGACCCTCACTCCTCCTGTTAGTGAACCAGGTACTTTTGTGTTGTCATATGCCTGCCACACTCCTCCCTCCCTCCCTTAGCAGTACCCAGCAACTGCCAATTCCTCCTTTGTGCTAATGTGATCACTGCCCACTTATGAGTGAGAACGTGTGGTATTCTGTCCTTTTTTCCTGCTTTCTTAGTATGATAGTTTCCAACTGCATCCAGGTTGCTGTGAAGGCCTTGATTTTGTTCTTTATGGCTGTGAATTACAATTTTAAAAAATTGTGATAAAGTATACATGACATAACAGTTGCCATCTTAACCTTTTTTTTTTTTTTTTTTTTTTTGGGG
>NW_007234003.1:16320-20215 GCF_000164805.1 Carlito syrichta | reverse complement strand
CCTTTTTTTTTTTTTTTTTTTTTGAGTGGGAGTGTCACTGTCGCCCAGGCTGGAATGCAGTGGCATGCTCATGGCCACTGCAACCTCGATCTGCTGGGCTCAGGTGATCCTTCCACCTTAGCCTTCCAAGTACCTGGAACCACGGGTGTGTGCCACCATGCCCAGCTAATTTTTTGATTTACTCTAGAGACGAGGTCTCACCATGTTGCTCAGCCTGGTCTCGAACCCCTGAGCTCAGACAGTTCTCTCACCTCGGCCTCCTAAAGTGCTGGCATTATAGTCGTGAGCCACCGCGCCTGGCCTTTCTTAACCATTTTTAAGTATACAGTTCATTGGTTTTAAATATACTCATAATGTTGTGCAACCATCACCACCACCCGTCTTCGTAGCACTTTCCATCTTGTAAAACTAACTCGATACCCGTCAAGTAACTCTTCACTCCTCCTTCCCCACCAGTTCCTGGTAACCACCATTCTAACTTTCCATCTCTGTGATTTTGACTAAGTTTCTCATATTAATGGAATGTACAGAATTGGTCTTTTTGTAACTGGCTTGTTTCATTTAGCACAGTGTCTTCAAGGTTTCTTTATATTGCAGATTTTTCTTCCTTTTTAAGACTAAATGATACTCTGTGTATGGATATACTACATTTTTGCTTATCTGTTCATCCATTGATGGATACTTGAGTGGACATGTTGCAATGTATCAGCAATTGTTTCGACACTTGCTCTACATTTTAGCTATTGAAAACAGTGCTGCTGGCCGGGCTCGGTGGCTCAGCTTGTAATCCCCCGCCTTTGGGAGGCTGAGGGGAGTGGATTACCTGAGCCCATGGGATCGAGACCTGTTTGGGCAGGCGAGGCCTCATCTCCACAATAAATAAAAAAATTAGCCGGGCATGGTAGTGCGCGCCTGTAGTTCCAGCTACTTGGAAGACTGAGGCGGAAGGATCGCGGGAGCCCAGTAGGTCGAGGCTGCTGTGGCCGGGAGCAGCCACTGCACTCCAGTCTGGGCGACAGAGTGAGACTCCAACTCAAAAAAAAAAAAAAAGAAAGAAAGAAAATAGTGCGCTATGAACATGATGTACAAATATTGAAGAGGGGACTTTTGATATGATTTTGGGGAGGGCACAGGGGAAGATGATTTATTGAAGAGGTGATAAAGAATTTGATAGTATATTCTTTTTCTTTAGCAATAGTTTTAAATTGAGCATAGTACTGTGACAAGAGGATATGTGACCATACGACTTGTTTTATTTTATTTTATTAGGTTGGAAAATATAGTTTATTTATTTATTTGAGTTGGAGTCTCACTCTGTCGCCCAGACTGGAGTGCAGTGGCCGCTCCCGGCCACCGCAGCCTCGACCTGCTGGGCTCCGGCGATCCTTCCGCCTCACCTTCCGGGTAGCCAGAATTACAGGCATACGCTACCACGCATGGCTGATTTTTTGATTTATTGTAGAGATTAGGTCTCGCTGCCCAGGCGGGTCTCGAACCCGCGGGCTCAGGCAATCCACTCACCTCAGCCTCCCAAAGGCACGGGATTATAGGCTGAGCCACTGAGCCCGGCTAAAAATATAGTTTATTTAAAAGTAAATTAGAAAGAAAGAGGAGATTCACCTCCCCACGGTAGATGAGGGGACCAAAGCTAGGAAGCATGGAGACAGCCATAGCTCAAAGAGCACATGGCCACACCAGAGTCTAGTAAGGCAATGGCTAACTTGTTTAGGTAACTAGTGTTTCCTGTGACTGATGAGAAGTTTAGATTGTTGGGATCAATTTAAATGCTAGGTTTTAGCGCCTTGCTGGTTAATGTGGTTCTGGAAATGGAACTCAATGCCCTGTGTCTCCTGTCCTGATTATAGGAAATGTGTTTAAATGTGTGAAGGTGTGGTGAAGTTGCAGACTCTGGAGTATGTGAGGTTGTGTTTGGATGGGCAGGGCTCCATGTTGTCCTTTAGAACTTTTGTCTTTTCTATTTCATACAGATGTGCCCACCATTTTATGTGTGTGTGTCTGTCAATATATATATTTTTTGAGTCGAGTCTCACTCCATCGAGGCTGGAGTACAGTGGCACTCTCACGGCCACCGCAGCCTCGACCTGCTGATCTCAGGTGATCCTTCTGCTCCAGCCTTCCAAGTAGCTGGGACCACAGGCACACGCTATCACACCTGGTTAATTTTTTATTTGATTTATTGTAGAGACAAGGTCTCACCAGGTTGCCCAAGCTGGTCTCAAACCCCTGGGGTCAAGCAGTCCTCTCACCTCAGCCTTCTAAAGTACTGGGATTACAGGCTTGAGGCACCGTACCCGGCCCGTTGTCTTCTTATAAAGTTGTTTTTTGACTCTAAGTCAGAATTAGGTGTTCCCAGTGATTTAGGAAATCGATGACTTCTGTTTTTCATGCAGCGACTATTGAGACACCTAAATAAGTCAGATTGTTCTAGAAAGATAAATAGATCGGTCTCCTTTCTCGTAACGAGAGGCAGTACAGTAATTGTACTTCCAGCTGTCAATTAAAATTTGAATAGTCTTCCTATATACTACCTTACTGAGCAGCAGGTAGAAAGGGAGAAATTAGATTAGAAGTCTGAGGGGTCTTATTATAGGAATCCTTACCTAGGAGCATTGTGTGTATTTATTTTCCTGGCATCTCTACAGCTCCCTTTTGGACACATTTCTAACTGTTAGCTATTATGCAAGCATCTTTCTTATGCCTTTTATAATTATTCTTAGATTCAGGGCTCTTCCTACTTCCTTAGGCTTAGATGAACTTATGTCCCCTGCTCATTTCTGCCCTGTTCATGTTTGTTTGTGTTCTCTCTTGCTATGTAGCTCAGGCTGGTCTTGAACTCCTGACCGTCTAGGCCTCTCAAAGTGTTGGGATTACAGGCTTGAGCCACCATGTCTGGCCATATTCCTTCTTTTGATTTAATGTATAAATCCCTAGCAGGCAATACCACAGACTTTTTATGTTTATCTTATTCAGCCTTTGGAAAGAAATGCATTTATCTCACAGGTTTCTGGAGCTTGCACTTTATTAACATGTCAGAGAGTTCAGAGTTCAAGCAGAAGATCCCAAAGGAGACTACTGTTATAGTTCTCTAGAGAGTGGACATGTTAAAAGAGTTAATTTGGCCCCCTTGTGCTTGTCCTTTCTTGCTTCTTCTGCCTTCCAGTATGAGATGATGCAGCAAGAAGGCTCTTACCTGATGTGGGCCCCTCAACCTTGGACTTCTCAGCCTCCAGAAGTGTTAAGAAATACATTTCTGGTGGGGCACAGTGACTTATGCCCGGTAATTTTTTATTTATTGTTGAGATGAGGTCTCACCAAGTTGCCTGGGCTGGTCTCAAACCCATGGGCTCAGGCAATCGACTTGCCTCAGCTTCCCAAAGTACTGGGATTACAGACTGAGCTACCGAACCCTGCCGGGGCTTTTCTTAATAAATGAAGGAGAAATGCAAAATTTCCTCATTGTGTAAAATCATGTTTCTGGGTATAAAATAGATATACTGTTTTTTGATGGAGAGAAAGTGAGCATTAATTGAGAACCCTAAGACATTACAGCTGTTATTCTGTTATTGATTTGATCATTCATATTTCTTGAGCAATTTTTAGAATCTTGCTTGCCAGTGGTTCTAGAACAAAGAATACGATTCTAGATGCTTTGTATAATATATCTAATTATGGACACCTCTTGCTGGGTGTGATGGTTTCACGACTGTAATCCCAGCACTTTGGGAGGCAGAGGTGAGAGGATTGCCTCAGTCCAGGGGTTTGAGACCAGCCTGGGCAACTTGGTGAGACCTTGTCTCTACAATAAATCAAAAAATTAAGCCGGGCTCGGGTGGCTCAGCCTGTAATCCCGCGCCTTTGGGAGGCTGAGGTGAGT
>NW_007234003.1:14708-16300 GCF_000164805.1 Carlito syrichta | reverse complement strand
AAAAAAATTAGCTGGGCATGGTAGTGTGTGTCTTTGGTTCCGGCTACTTGGAAGACTGAGGCAGAAGGATCACCTGAACCCAGCAGGTCGAGGCTGCGGTGGCCGTGAACATACCGCTGCACTCCAGCCTGGGTGATAGAGTGAGACTCCTACTCAAAAAATAAAATAAATTATGGGCACTTCTTAAGATTAAATATAAATTAAAAATTTTTTTTTACAGTTTTGATTTTAATTCTTCCAGGTTCTTCAGATAGATCCAGAAGTTACAGATGAAGAAATAAAAAAGAGGTTCCGGCAGGTATAGTACTATTTTCCTGTAATAGATGGTGTTTGAACTTTTTTTTTTTTTTTTTGAGTCGGTGTCTCACTCCATCTCCCAGACTGGAGTGCAGTGACGCACTCACGGCCACCCCAGCGTTGACATGCTGAGCTCAGGCAGTCCTTCCTCCTTAGCCTTCCAAGTAGCTGGAACTATAGGCATGTGCTACCACGCCTGGCTAATTCTTGACTTATTGTAGAGATGAGGTCTCAACAAGTTGCCCGGACTGGTCTCAAACCTGTGGACTCAGGCAGTCCTCTTACCTCGGCCTCCCAAAATGCTGGGATAACAGGTTTGAGCCACAGCGCCTGGCCTGAACTTCTGAAAATGTATGAAGCCCATGATCCTCTTAGCATTTGCTATTATGGCTTGATACTTTTGAGCCAAAATTTAACCTTTATTTTAAACTTACGGCTATGTAACTGTTGTTTAAAAAAACTCATAGTGACATCTTAAATTATTTAATGACCATGGTTTACCTGTGAATAGATTGAATTTTTTTCTTTTTCTTTTTTTTTTTTGCAAAGACCCAAGTCAAATAAAATGAATTTTAACTCCAAGTAGAATCCCTTCAGACCCTTAATTAAGAGGGATAAGTACAAGGTAGAATAGTAGCACTCACATGGAGTCATACTAAGTCGCCTGGCTTCCAGCAGAGAAACATGTCAAAGGATTCATAATACTTTTTCATCTTTAAGACCCCATTCTTCAATAATTTTATTTTCTGCCAACCTAAATGACTACCCAGGAGATACCTGGTATAATATAAAGATTGCTATTTTTTTTGAGTTGGAGTCTCATTCCATTGCCCAGGCTGGAGTGCTGTGCTATGCTCACGGCCACCCTAGTGTCAACCTGCTAGGCTTCGGTGATCCTTCCGCCTCAGCTTTCCAAGTAGCTGGAACTGCAGGCACGTGCTACCATACCCGGCTAATTTTTTATTTATTGTAGAGATGAGGTCTTGCCAAGTTGCCCAGGTTGGTCTTGAACCCATGGGCTCAGGCAATCCACTTGCCTCTGCCTCACAAAGTGCTGGGATTACAGACTGAGCCACCGAGCCCAACCAAAAATTGCATTTTGGAACTTCTCCAGGAAAGGAGATCTGCCTCCTTGATTCTTAACCATTCTTGTGTTTAATAACTTGAGATACAAAGTTTTAAAAAATTCTTCCTAGCTGGGCTCGGTGGCTCAGCCTGTAATCCCGCGCCTTTGTGAGGCTGAGGTGAGTGGATTGCCTGAGCCCGCGGGTTCGAGACCTCATCTCTACAATAAA
>NW_007234003.1:9972-14104 GCF_000164805.1 Carlito syrichta | reverse complement strand
CGATCCTTCTGCCTTAGCCTTCTGAGTAGCCGGGACTACAGGCAGGTGCTACCACGCCTAGCCAATCTTTTGATTTTTTTCTGGAGATGAGGTCTCACTGTGTTTGTTGCCCAGGCTGATCTTGAATTCCTAGGCTCAAGCAGTCCGCCTGCCTCGGCCTTCCAAAGTGCTGAGATTACAGGGATGAGCCACTGTTCCCAGCCTCCTTAACTTCTTCACATCTCTTTTTTACTTCATATTTTAATATGAAGGACCTGACCAGTGCTGAATGTCATCCTCAAGATTCTGGATGTCATGCTTAGCCACCGAGCCCAGCTGTACTTGCTTCTTTGATACAGTAATTTTTCCCTGTATTGCTGACTCATACGTAGTCAGCTTCTGATCTGCTATTAAGCCAAGATATTTTTATCTTTGTGTGTACAATCATTTTCTATTATATAAGTTTATAGCTTGTTTCCTTCCTGAGCTTTACTCTGCACTTACCGTGTTTAACTTTTTTTCTTTTTTAAATTTCAAGTTTCCTGATAGAATGCATTAGCCATCTTTCCCAGTTTAATATATATTCAAATTCATAGTCAAAACAACTTTTTAAAACATAACCTCAAGGTTTTATTCTCTTCATAATTAAATAAAATATGACACTTAGGACTGGATCACTTGGCCCTTTCTCTTCTTATCTCCTCCTAGTTCATAATGCTTGCATTTTTTTTTTCTTTTTGAGGTGGAGTCTCTGTAGCCCAGGCTGGAGTGCAGTGAACGCTCATGGCCATCCTAGCATCGACCTCCTGGGCTCCAGCGATCCTTCTGCCTCAGCCTTCCAAGTAGCTGGAACTACAGTCGTGCGCTACCACGCCCTGCTAATTTTTTGATTTATTATAGAGATAAGGTCTCACCAAGTTGCCCAGGCTGGTCTCGAACCCATGGGTTCAGGCAATCCCCTTACCTTGGCCTCCCAAAGTGCTGGGATTACAGGCTTGAGCCACCGTGCCTGGCTTTTTTTTTTTTGAGTCAGAGTCTCATTCTGCTGCCCAGACTGAAGTGCAGTCGCACACTCATAGCCACTGTAGCCTTGACCTTCTTGGCTCAGGTGATCCTTCTACCTCAGCCTTCCAAAGTGCTGGAATCAAAGGCATGCGCCATGATGCCCAGCTTATTTTTTGATTTATTGTAGAGACGAGTTCTTGCCTTGCTGCTCAGGCTGGTCTTGAACTCCCGAGCTCAGGCGATCCTCTTGCTTCTACCTCCCAGAGAGCTGAAATTACAGGGGTGAGCCACTGCTCCCAGCTGCCAAAAGAACCTTTTATGAAGGCCAGGCACAGTGGCTCATGCCTTTAATTGCAGCACTTTGGGAGGCTGAGATGAGAGGATTGCCTGAGCCCATGGGTTCAAGACTAGCCCAGGCAACTTGGTGAAACCTCATCTCTACAGTAAGAATAAAAAAATTAACCAGGCGTGGTGGCATGTGCCTGTAGTTCCAGCTACTTGGAAGGCTGAGGTGGAAAAATCACTTGAGCCCAGCCGGTTGAGGCTACAGTGGGTGTGAGCATGCCACTGCACTCCAGCCTACCCTGAGTGACTGAGAGACTCCAACTCAAAAAAAAAGAACTTTTTATGTAGCTACCTAAAGAACTCAAGAGTCCAGAGTTGTTACTGAGTCGTTAATATGGCCTAATAGTTAAGAGTGTGGGTGTTGGAGCTAAATGACTTTAAGTTTAAATCTTTACCTCTTGCAAGCAGTATGAACTTGGGCAAGTTACTTCCATCCTTTCTGTTTTAGTCTCCCAATTTGCAAAATATGCACAATAATGATGTCTACCCTGTGAAGTTGTTAAAAGAATTTGCATGAAGTATTACATATAAAACATATAGAATAAATCTTGGCACATAGTGTGTCCTCATTGTATGCTGAAGTCTTAGCACATAGTGTGTCCTCATTGTATGCTGTTACCCATGTGTGTAGGACAGTATGCTAATTTCTTCATTATTTTATTCCATACCTCAGGACACTGAGGTAGAGATAGGTTTAATTGCATTGCTCAATGTCTCCTAGCTAGTAGGTGATTGAAGTTGGAATTAGGGTTCTGGTAATATTGAAGTTAGCTTTAGATCCCATTTATTATAATCTCCCAACACATTTCTTTCTGTTGCAACTAATTGATTTTTGTCAGTGACAGTATATCAGTGGTTTTTAACCGAGGATGTCTGAAATGATCACCTGTGGAGGTGGGGGGTTTTTTGTTTGTAAAGAAAAAACAGTGAATATCCATATACCCCCTATCAATATGCAACATTGTACTTCATTAACTGTAATTTTTTTTTTTTTTTTTTTGAGTCCAGTTCTTCATCGCCAAGACTGGAGTACAGTGGCATGCTCACAGCCACTGTAGCCCAACTTGCTGGGCTCAGGCGATCCTTCCGCCTCAGCCTTCCAAGCAGCTGAAACTACAGGTGTGTGCTACCATACCTGGCTAATTTTTTTTTTTGACTTATTGTAGACCTGAGGTCTCAGCAAGTTGTCCAGGCTCATCTTGAACCCATGGGCTCAGGCAGTCTTCTCACCTCTGCCTCCCAAAGTGCTGGGATTATAGGCGTGAGTCACTGCGCCTGGCCCATTAACTGTAATTTTTTTACAGAATCATTGTAAGGTAAATTGCAGACACCATGATGCTTTGCCCCTAAATACTTCAGCGTGTATTCCCCCAAAATAAAAAAAGACATTTTTCTTATGTAACTTGCCCAGGCAGGTCTTGAACACCTAACAAAATTAACACTAATTTCTTACTATCATCTGAAACCCAATCTAGTAGAGGTTTACAAACTACAGGTGCCAGAGTCTATTCAGGAGGTCTGAGAGTGGAAAATAGACCTCTATATTTTTGTTTGTTTGTTTTTGAGTTGGAATTTCATTTTGTCGCCCAGGCTGGAATGCAATGTCACACTCATGGCCACTGCAACTTTGACCTACTGGGCTCAGGCAATCCTTCTGCCTCAGCCTTCCAAGTAGCTGGAACCATAGGCATGTGCCACCACACCTGGCTAATTTTTTTAAAAAATTTATCCTAGAGACGAGGTCTTGCCGTGTTGCTCAGGCTGGTCTTGAACCTCTGAACTCAGGCAGTCCTCTCGCCTCTACCTCCCAAAGTGCTGGGATTGCAGGGGTGAGCCACCATGCCTGGCAACCTCTGTAATTTTGAAAAGTGTCACAAGGTTGGAACACAGCCAGAATTGAGAAACATTGCTTTATGTTAGAAGTTCTTTTAGAAAAGAGATGATGTCTCTTACCTGCTTTATACCTCTTAATGCTCAGTACAAGTTGATTATTCCTTGTCCAAAATGCTTGGTACTAGAAGTAGTTACAATTTCAGGGATTTTTTTGATTTTGGAATATTTGCAGAACATATAATTGTTGAGCTTCCCTAATCCAAAAGTTCGAAATGCTCCAATGAGCATTTTATTTGTTATGTCAGCACTCAAAAACTTTTCCAATTTTTGACCATTTTGGATTTTGGACTTTTGGATTAGGGATGCTCAACCTGTATAAGGGACATAATGGGAATGAGAACTGGATACTTGCCTTCCTCCCCCTTTTTTTTTTGAGTTGGAGTCTCACTCTGTCGCCCAGTCTGGAGTGCAGTGGCTGCTCTCGGCCACCGCAGCCTCGACCTGCTGGGCTCAGGGGTTCCTCCTGCTTTAGCCTTCTTACACGCATGCACCACCACACCCAGCTAATTTCTTGATTTATTGTAGAGATGGAGTCTTGCCAAGTTGCCCTGGCTGTTCTTGAACCTGTGGGCTTAGGCAGTCCTCTCGTCTTGGCCTCCCAAAGTGCTGGGATTATTGGCATGAGTCACCATGCCTGGCCAATTGCAGTATCTTTGTAATGGCTTGGCTTCCATTTGTTCTCAACTTAGTGATTGAGACCCAAAATGTTTTCCAGTTATGCATTTACCTTTTGGTGCTTGAATTTTGTTTAAAACTAATACCAACATTTATGGACATTTTATGAGATTTGTAAAAAAAAATTTTTTTTTAAGAGGCAGGGTCAGCCAGGCTCAGTGGCTCAGCCTGTAATCCGCGCTTTGGGAGACTGAGGTGAGTGGATTGCCTGAGCCTGCGGGTTCGAGACCCGCCT
>NW_007234003.1:0-9577 GCF_000164805.1 Carlito syrichta | reverse complement strand
GCCGGCGCCCAGCAGGTTGAGGGTTGCGGGGGCCGGGAAGCGGCCACTGCACTCCAGTCTGGGTGACAGAGTGAGACTCCAACTCAAAAAAAAAAAAAAAAAAGAGTTACTAAATGTCTCTCTCATTGACAAACTAAATTTTTCTCTTATTGTAGTTATCTATATTGGTGCATCCTGACAAAAACCAAGATGATGCTGACAGAGCACAAAAAGCTTTTGAAGGTATTTGTAAATTTACCTGCTTCCGAGTAATACATTGTCAATGGTAGGGACTAACTGTTCCTTGTCCTAGATCAAGAAAAGAGTGTTATAGTTTTGTCTTCTGGTCACCAAGAAGATGTGGTTTTCAGTAGAACAATTGTCTTTCCAAAGCATCGTGCTGCTGTTTAAGAAATAGACCGTAACTTTGCTTTGTTAAAATTTTTACGTGCCAACAAAGACTGTCGTTGCATAGGATCATTTTTTTCTTTGAACATAAAGAATATTGGAAATACTTTATCAGTGAATTAAATATAGATGTAGGGTCTTTAGCCTTGAGTATATATTTAATTTTTTTCCAAGGCTGTCAAGAAAATCATTGCTGTAGTTGTATGCTTTTAAATATTAGCTTAACAACAGTATATAATATATGTAGGGAATGCTTTTAGACAGCACAAGTCTATAATATATGTAGGGAATGCTTTTAGACGGCACACTGCCTGAGTATAGTTCAGACTTTCAGAGGGTGTTTGCAGAAACAGTTAATTTCAATGTTTTGCATTAGCTGTGGACAAAGCTTACAAGTTGCTACTGGATCAGGAACAAAAGAAGAGGGCCCTGGATGTAATTCAGGCAGGAAAAGAATACGTGGAACACACTGTAAGTATTTATAGTGCTGCTGTGTTTACAGGAAGTATTAGCAAGCTTTGGGCACCTTGTAGGAGGGTAAATGTTAGCATAGTAATGCCTACTGGCACAACTTGTGGCTACTTCTGTGATGGTCCCCACTTTGCTGTGGTGGTGATAAATAGTATGTGCCTAAAGCTGTGATTAACCCCAAGAGACGAGCTCAGAATAAGGAATGAGAACTCTCCTCCTGCCTCCTTCCCCATCAGTCCTGTGTTGTGGAGAAAAGGTGGTTCTCGGAGCCCCCCCATCATGTGTTGCCATGTTACTCTGTTCTGAGAGTGGAGAACAGAAGCAGCCGTGGTGATTCCTGACTCCTGATTTTTGTTCTTGACGCTTTGTAGGGTTTGGAACAAGGACTTGACAAAGGCTAGTAAGGGCATAGGAGTACATTTTTTTAAAAAATAGGAGGTACATGTCTATATTAATAACAGAGTTGGGAATAATTCAGTGGGAAGAAATTCACTTATAGCTGGCATTTTTTTTTTTGCTCTTGGGGCTTTTCATAAGTCTAAGTGGTAGGAAATGTTACGATGGTTATCTTGAGGTAAGAAAGGTCTTTGTTTTAAATTTTTTTTTTTGAGTTGGAGTCTCACTCTGTCACCCAAACTGGAATGCAGTGGCTACTCCTGGCCACTGCAGCCTTGACCTGCTGGGCTCCAGCAATCCTTCTGCCTCAGCCTTCCAAGTAGCTGGAACAACAGGCACGCACTACCACATCCAGCTAATTTTTTGATTTATTGTAGAGATGAGGTATCCCCAAGTTGCCCAGGCGGGTCTCGAACCCTTGGGCTCAGGCAATTTACTCACCTCGACCTCCCAGAGCTCTGGGAGTACAGGCTGAGCCACTGAGCCCAGCCTCTTTTAATTTTTTACTTGGCCAGGGCAAGAATATCAAGGCCATTTATGAGAGCTAACTCAATTGAGAGTGATCATGGTTGTGACTTTTCACTTGAAGATCTTTGGAATCTGAAACAACTTTATAACTAATCATTATAAGGGATCCTGTTTAGGTGAGGAAATGAATAAAAAGAGGAGACAAAGGGCCATAACTAGGTCCTGCTTATTATGTGTTAGAAATAGTGCTTGTAGGCCTAGTCCTGGTTGAATGGAAAAAGTGCCTGACAGTTTTCTCCATAAGTTTGACTTAGATCCTGGTGATTACCCTTCCTTGGTCTTTTGCTTGTAGGGAAATTATCCTTAGGCTTCCTGACCACAAGGTGGCAGTAGGGCCTTTCTGAGCTTGGAAGGCACTGCTTTTTGCTGGTATAATAGACTGGTTGTTTCTTGGAGTAGTGTCATTCTTGTATGCATGGGTATATTTAAATTTTTTTTGATCTCTCTAGTGGCCAAAGGAATAAAAAAAATCAGTTAATGTGATGTGAAAATTAATGGTTTAAGGGGGTTTCACGTTTAAAATAATCAAGAATGTAGTTTGTAGAAATGCCAGAAAAACACTACTTGTACATAGTGCCACAAATTCTGCAGCTTCTTCTAAAACTTGACAAATATATTTTCTTTGCTATAAATACATAACCACAAGCTGAGGAGATAAATGAGTAATTTGTTCATCTCTTCAAAGGTTTTTGATGAGTTGGGTGCAACCCTCTTTCATCTCTCCTGGTAGATTGAATTCTAGGTGAGGTTAGAGAACAGATCTGTGTCTCCTTGATTGTATTGTTTATTTTGAGTGGGGAGAGGAGAGGCTCATTTTTAAAAAATGCAAACTGTTTTACCTATGCCTACAGTAAAGTGCACATACCACATGTATATAGCTTAGAGGATATTTTCAAAGTGCAGGTGCTTATCTTTTGATGAAAAAAATTCTTTTTAGGTGAAAGAGCGGAAAAAACAGTTAAAGAAGGAAGGAAAACCTACGGTTGTAGAGGAGGATGATCCTGAACTGGTGAGTAAAATATGGGAGAAGTCACTTAATATTGTGTGATTGGATCTGCTGATTGGTAGGTTAAAGAGGGAAGCCAAAAAAATGATAAACATGTGCTAGAAACATGTTATTTTAACTTAGAACATGTAAGTATACATTCACTCATCCGTTTCCTTTTAATTTATCCATTTTTTGATGTAGAGCTATGGCCTTTTCTCTGAGTGATCCTCTTTGCTGGTTGGAGTCCAGAGTTGACTATTTTATAAGTCACACATGTAAAGTATTCCTATTTTTAACTTATTTTGAAGTACATTGAAAATTCAGGTACTTGTGAAGCAAGCCAAAAGCAAAATCTTAGATATTTATGATTCTTTTTTGAGTCTTTTTCAGATGTCTCACCTGTACCTAGTTCAACAGCATTTATTTTTAGGGATTCGTGTTTATTAATCTTTCTAAGAGGGAAGCGTTTAGTTTTATAACACATTCATCAATTTCTATGATACTTAAATTGCATAACTACAGTAGTGATTGCAAGTTGGATAGACAGCTTTGGGAACTGACTCTTGGCAAACAGCCATCTGCTAGTCATGCGTGTTCATCATGCTCCAGGTAATGTTTGACAGAGGAAATGGAGAGCGTTGGTTAACCATTGGGTCATTAAGTGGAGACTGGTTAAGAGACATTCTACTTAAATATTTGATTGCATCACTAGCCTGGAAAATTTAAAGTCATCTTCAATCTTATCATGTGCTTTTCTTGTTTTTAAAAGATCTATAAAGGAGAGGCTGTCTTCTAGGGAAACTTCCTTGTAACTTCTTGCTTCAGTGATTTTTCTAATAGCAAGTGGTCCCTTCTTTGTGGTAATGCACAGAAAAAATTGTGGAGAACTATAGGTCATCTTTTCTGCTAGCCACCACTGTTTCAATATTTTAGTTCTTTCTACTCAGTCCTACTTTTCCTTCCTTTTAATTGTCCTGTTTAGTCTTGTCCTGTCCTTTTTTCTTTTCCTTTTTTTTTTTTTTTTTTTTTTGGTGCCTGCTGCAAGGAATTTGAGGACATCCTCCTCCTTCATTTGCAGGACGTCAAGGGCTCCGGACATTGTGAAAGTTTCCCTTTAAGTTATGACGGGAAGCCGGACTCAGTGACTCAGCCTGTAATCCTGCACCTTTGGGAGGCTGAGGTGAGTGGATTGCCTGAGCCGTAGGGTCGAGACCCACCTGGGCAACTTGGCGAGACCTCTTCTCTACAATAAATCAAATTGAGCCGGGCGTGGTAGCGCGCGCCTGCAGTTCCAGCTACTTGGAAGGCTGAGGCGGAAGGATTGCCGGAGCCCCAGCAGGTCGAGGCTGTGGTGGCCGGGAGCGGCCACTGCATTCCAGTCTGGGCGACAGAGTCAGACTCCAACTCAAAAAAAAAGAGTTATGACGGGAATTGAGAACAACACCGTATGGACCCCTCTGCGGGTGGCGCGGAAAGTTTTTTTTAAGTAGGAATCTCACTCTGTTGCCCACGCTGGAATGCAGTGGCATGCTCATGGCCACTGTAGCCTCGACCTCTGGGCTCAGGTGATCCTTCTGCCTCAGCCTTCCAAGTAACTGGAACCACAGGCACCTGCCACCATGCCTGGCTAATTTTTTTAAAAATTTATTGTAGAGGTGAGGTCTCGCCAAGTTGCCCAGGCTGATTTTGAACCCCTGGGCTCAGGCAGTCCTCTTGCCTCTGCTTCCCAAAGTGCTGGGATTGCAGGCGTGAGCCACTGTGCCTGGCTTGTCCTGGCCTTTTTTGAGCCAAGGTCTCACTTTTGCCTAGATTGGAGTGCAGTGTTGCGATCATGGCTCACTGGCGCCTTGAGCTCCAGAACTCAAGCGATTCTCCTACCCTCAGCCTCCTGAGTAGCTGAGACTACAGGCATGTGCCACTACACTTGGCTCATTTTCTTTTTTTTGAGTTGGAGTCTCACTCTGCCACCCAGGCTAGAGTGCCAGTGGCACACTCACGGCCACCCCAGCATCAACCTGGGCTTAGGCAAATCTTCTGCCTTAGCCTTTCAAGTAGCTGGAACTACAGGTACGCACTACCACGCCCAGCTAAATTTTTATTTATTGTAGAGACGAGGTCTTGCCAAGTTTCCCAGGCTGGTCTCAAACCCGTGGGTTCAGGCAATCCACTTGCCTCAGCCCTCCAGAGTGCTGGGATTACAGGCTGAACCACTGAGCCCTGCCCACTTGGCTAATTTTAAAATTTTTTTTGTAGAGATGGGGATCTCACTGTGTTGCTCAGGCTGGTCTTGACCTTCTGACTTCAAGCGATCCTCCCACCTTGGCCTCCCAAAATGATGGGAATTACAGGTGTGAGCGACCATGCTTGGCCCTGTTTAGTCCTTTCTGAAGACTTTTAGAAACATTCCTTTGTCCTCATAACTTGTTAAGAACCTTACTTTTTTTTTGGACAGGCTGTCACTTTTGCCCAGGCTGGAGTGCAATGGCATGATCCCAGCTCACTGCAGCCTTGATCTCCTGGGCTCAAGAAATCCTTCTGCCTTAGCCTCTCGAGTAGCTGGGACTATACGTGTATGCCATCACGCTGGACTAATTTTTTGATTATTAATTTTTTTTTGAGTTGTAGTCTCTCACTCCATCTCCCAGGCTGGAGTGCCATGGCATGCTCACAGCCACCGCAGCCTCAGCCTGCTGGGCTCAGGTGATCCTTCCGCCTCAGCCTTCTAAGTAGCCAGAATTACAGGTACATGCTACCATGCCTGGCTAAGTTTTTGATTTATCATAGAGATGAGGTCTCACCAAGTTACCCACGCTGGTCTCAAACCCGTGGGTTCAGGCAGTCCTCTCACCTTGACCTCCCAAAGTGCTGGGATTATACACATGAGCCACCACACCTGGCCTGATTTTTTTTTTTTATAGAGTCAAGCTCTTGCTGTGTTGCCCAGGCTGGTCTTGAACTCCTGAGTTCAAGCAATCCACCTGCCTCGGCCTCCCCAAGTGCTGAACTATCGCCTGGGCACCTTTGTATCTCTAGCAGCAGAATAGAAGAAAGGAAGAAGGAATAAGTTTACTCTCTCGAAGAACATTCCAGAAGTTGTATACATTGCTTTCCTTTACATCCCATTGACTGAAACTTAAGTTATGTGTTCATACCTAGCTACAAAGAGGCCTAGGAAACAATGCTTTATGTTGGGTGACTTTGTTCATAAGATACAGAGTTGTAGTGGAGGGGGATCTAGTAGCTTTGCTGCAGTCAGTGGACCCCTCCAGCTGGACACCTTTGTCTCCCTGATATCTGTCTGCTCAGTGCCTAGCACACAGGAGCTCATTATAAAATATTTGTGAAAAGGAAGAATGATAGCTGGGCGTGGTGGCTCACGCCTGTGGTTCCAGCTACTCGGAAGGCTGAGGCGGAAGGATCGCCGGAGCCCAGCAGGTCCAGGCTGTGGTGGCCGGGAGCGGCCACTGCACTCCAATCTGGGCGCAGAGTGAGACTCCAACTCAAAATAAATGAAAATAAAAAGAAAGAATGAAAGTTATTTTTAGGAGATCATTGGAGGAAAACACCCTTCAGAATCTTCAGTGGTGGCAGTGGTGGTTGGAATTTTTTTCTTTTTGGTTTGTCATCTGCAGGGTGAAAGTGGAAACAGCTCATAGGCAGCTGTTACTTACTTCTAAGAAAGGCAATATTATTAAGTGTTTCTCTCGGAAGAATCTTTTTTCCTTGCCAGATGTTAATCTGCTCTGCTTTGTCTTGGGCTCCAACTGAAAGTACTTGATTCAAGTTGCTGGTGAAATTCTTTTCTTCTGATTTTCTTGTAGTTTAAACAAGCAGTATATAAACAGACCATGAAACTCTTTGCTGAACTGGAAATTAAAAGGAAAGAGAGAGAAGCCAAAGAGATGCATGAAAGGTACATATCAATATGTTCATTTAAACCATGTCTGAAAACCTAGGTGAACTACATTGGTCTTTGAGGAGTTTCCTAAAGAAGAAATTATGTAGGACAGTATTTAAGACACTTAAAATAGTTATCTGAAACAGTGTGTTGTCTGACTAGAATATGAACTCAGATGCTTTTGATCACAAGTTTCCTCTTTGACTTTTGGGAAATATTGAATAGACCTATCTTTAGGGAGTTTATTTATAATCAAGAGTGCTATGTGTTTTCTTCCTGACTTCCTGGAGTGAAATAAGCAGAGTTATTGAGGCCGTTGTTACTGAGGCCAGAACCTTTTGTGGGATTAGTGGCTGCAGCTTTGGTGAGTATGTAGTATTGTACAGTGTAATCACTAACAAAATGTTTATTCTAAAGAATGACTTCTTTTGCACTTCAGAAATATTGGCTTATGTATCTTGTATTGTTGATTGCTGTTTAGTGATAACTAGATTTTGCTAGTTGAAGTAGTTGTGTGAGACGTTTTGGGATAGGGTTTTGTCCAGAGACCTCTCAAAAGTTTCTGCTATACTTTATTTTATTTTATTTTTGAGACGGAGTCTCACTCTGTCACCCAGGCTGGAGAGCAGTGGCATGCTGACGGCCACCCCAGTGTCGACCTGCTGGGCTCTGGCAATCCTTCTGCCTCAGCCTTCCAAGTAACCAGAACTACAGGTGCTTTGCTCCCACGCCCAGCTAATTTTTTGATTAAGTGTAGAGACAAGGTCTCACCATTTTGTCCAGGCTGGCCTTGAACCTGCAAGATCAGGCAGTCCTCTCGCCTAGGCCTCCCAAAGTGCTGGGATTACAGCACCCGGCCAATTCCTGCTATTATTATGGTCATTTTGTTGGAAATAAGGTGGCCTATGTTCTGGACACAGTTTTATCACTGACCGAACCCCAAACTTCAAATTACTGTTGGCTGGGCTTTGGTTACCTTATCTGTCTATCTGTGTAACATAGATATTTATATCTTTCCCCATACTGCAGCCCACAGTCTCATCTCATGTTTTAGAATGAGACGTTCATGAAAGTGCTTTAATCCCTTTCCTCACAGCATCTTTGTAGACTTCTAGGGAATGGATTTACTATATATGCTTGCTTCTTTGTGGGATGCTTTAACTTGTATGATTAACATGGTCTGTAAGTATCATATAAATACTAAAGTCTGGTTTTCCTCTTAGGAAGCGGCAAAGGGAAGAAGAGATTGAAGCTCAAGAAAAAGCCAAACGAGAAAGAGAGTGGCAGAAAAACTTTGAGGTAAATTTCCAAGATGCCCATAGATTCTTATTCCAGGATGAGGAAACCTGACTCCTGGGGCATTCCCAGGGCTGACGGGCCATCAGGGAAGTGTGATGTGTGGGAAAGAATGGGGGCTGTGGAGAGTGAGCCTCGTCCTGGCTCAGCCTCCCGTAAGCTCCGCGGCTTCAGTGAAGGCAGTGAGGATTCCTGAGGGTTTTCTAGAGATTGTGGAAGTCACAGCTGCCTAGTGGGCGCAAGAAAAATGTATTGCACATTTGATTTAGGGGGGAAATTTGGAGTGGTACCCTACTTAGAGATCTGTTGTAGAAACTGAGGTTCTTGTGAGCCCAGTGTCTTGCCTGCAAAGAGACTTACAGCTTTTGAACTTATAGTGGAAAGAGTTGCTGTACTGCTGGCTAACTGCATGACTTTGAGAAATACCTTAACCTCTCTGAGACTCAGTGTCATCGTTTGTGAAGTGCCAGTGGCAGTTTACACCGTAGTCAGCTTTTTGTGAAGAATAGAAATAACACATGTAAATGTCTAGCCCAGAGATCTCAGCAAATGGGGCCTTATTGTTGTGATGCATGTTACTAGTTTTGTCCTTCTCTTCAGCCTGCAGCTCATCCTGCTCCCTAGGGGTTCTGTGACACCTTCCTGAGCCAATGGGAGTGGGAGAAGAGCTCTGCTCTGTTCTACTCTTGGATTGTTTCAGAGAGCCAAACTAGGCTGGGCTACAGGAGGGTGGGTGGGTGGCAGGGCAGGCTCAGGCCCTTCCTCTCGTTAGCTAGTCTCCTTATCTCAAACTTACCTTGTGCTCAGGAAAGTCGAGATGGTCGTGTAGACAGCTGGCGAAACTTCCAAGCAAATACAAAGGGGAAAAAAGAGAAGAAAAATCGGACCTTCCTGAGACCACCAAAAGTAAAAATGGAGCAACGTGAGTGACCTCCTGGGGTCACAGCCACAGGACCTTCCCCCAGCTGTCTCCCCGCTTTGAAGGACTCATTCTTTCTTCCCACTTCCACCCCAACATAGAATAGTATTTGCTTTTTAGTTCATTTTGTTTTCAATACAATTTAATATTGATCAGAGTAATTCTTTTGTACATTGAGATGAGGGGCTCGGTTTAAAAAAAGACCTTTCCCCTCCGCCCCTAGAACAACCAGGATTGGAAGGTGCCACTGTTGGTGCTGCCTTCTCTTCCCACAGCCTGTAACTTAATGTTTTGTACTTCACTGAATTGTGATGGTTAGAAACTTCCTGTATAGTTTGTGGAAATCATCCGATTAAACATATTGCTTACAATGGTGTTGCTGTGACTTCAGAGGTAAGCCCGGGCCACCTTAGGATGCCCCTTTGCTTCACTTGCTTGCTTCTGGGCGTGCCATTCTTGGAAGCTCCAAACCAGACAGGGCAGCAGTGTGGGCACACAGTAGCCACTTGATGCCCCGATGCCCTGTATGTGCCCTTCTGTCAGATGGACCAATCAGCCTGTCATGAGGCCCCAACCACCCGTACCTGTCACTTCCCAAAGAGCTAGCCGTCCTCTGCCCAGTCCCAGGGTGTCCTAGCCTGTCTGCATTCATTAGTGGTAATATTCTTTATGTATAATAAATTTTTATACCCAA
>NW_007234002.1:0-7116 GCF_000164805.1 Carlito syrichta | reverse complement strand
AAAAAAAAAAAAAAAAAAAAAAAGAAAAATCAACACTCAAATATAATTGTATTTCCATATGCTAAAAAGGAAAATTTAGAAGGGAATGTTTTTAAAAATTTATTTATAACAGCATAAATAGAAATAAACGCTTAGGAATAATCCTAACCAAGGAAGATGATGACTGGTACAAAGCACTTATTAAAAAACTAAAGAAGACATAAATAAATGGAAACATCCTGTGTTCATGAATTGAGTTAACATTAAGATGTCAAAACTACACAAAGCAATCTACAGATTTAATGCAATTCCTGGCTCAGCCTGTAATCCCATGCCTTTGGAAGGCTGAGATGAGTGAATTGCCTGAGCCTGCGGGTTCGTGACCCACCTGGGCAACTTGGTGAGACCTCATCTCTACAATAAATCAAAAAATCAGCCGGGCATGGTAGTGCATGCCTGTAATTCCGGCTACTCGGAAGGCTGAGGTGGAAGGATCGCCGGAGCCCAGCAGGTCGAGGCTGCGGTGGCCGGGAGCGGCCACTGCACTCCAGTCTGGGCGACAGAGTGAGACTCTAACTTAAAAAAAAAAAAAAAAAAACTCAATGACCACTTTGCAAAAATAGAAAACCCAACCTAAAATTTATATGGAATCTCAAGGGAACTTGAAAAGAAAAACCAATCTTGAAAAAGAACAAAGTTAGAAAAATTAGATATTTTAATCATAATACTTACTATAAGCTACAGTAATCAAAACAATGCAGTACCAACATAAAGGCAGGCATATAGGCAAAGGAATAGAATGGAGTCTCCAGAAAAAAGCCCTTGCATTTATGGCCAACTGATTTTGGACAAGAAAGCAAGACCATTCAATGTAGATAAGACAGTGTTTCCAACAAATTGTGTTGGGAAAATCAGTCCTCCACATGCAAAAGAATGGAAAAATTAATTCAAATTTAATAAAATATGTAGGAGTTAAAACTATAGGCTGGGCTCGGTGGCTCAGCTTGTAATCCTGTGCTTTGGGAGGCCGAGATGAGTGGATTGCCTGAGCCCGTGGGTTCGAGACCCGCCTCAGCAACTTGGTGAGACCTCATCTCTAGAATAAATTTTAAAAAAATTAGCCGGACATGGTAGCGCATGCCTGTAGTTCTAGCTACTTGGAAGGCTGAGGCGAAAGGATCGCCGGAGCCCAATAGGTCGAGGCTGCAGTGGCTGGCAGCCACCACTGCACTCCAGTCTAGGTGACAGAGTGAGACTCCAACTAAAAACAAACAAACAAACAAAAAACTATAAAATACTTAGAAAAAAATACATGGGAAAGTTCTATGACATTGGATTTGCCAAGATTTCTTGAATATGAAACCAAGCACAGGCAGCAGCAACAAAATAAAAATTGAACTTCATCAAAATTAAAAACTCATGAGCATCAAACAACACTGTTAAGAGAGTAAGAAGCAACCCACTGAATGGGAGGAAATATTTGTGAGTCAGATATCTTATAAGAGATTCCTATCTAGAATATAAAAACAACTCTTACAACTTAACATTAAACAATCCAATTTAAAAATGGGCAAATAATTTGAATGGACATCACTCCAAAGAAGATAGGCAAATGGCCAATAAGCCCATGAAAAGATGCCTTTCACTAATAATTAGGAAAATGCAAATCAAAACTACAATGAGACAGCATTTATACCCATTAGGATGTATATTATTAAAAAGAAAGAAAGAAAGAAGAGTAAACAGCAAATAGTGAAGAGCTGGAGAAATCAGAACACTAACCATTTCTGGTTAGACCATAAAATGGTACTGCTGCTGTGGAAAACTGTACAGAGGTTTCTCGAAAATTAAATATAGAATTAACATATGATCCAGCAATTCCACTTCTAGGTATATACACAAAATAATTGAAAGCAAAGACTCAACAGATATGTGTATACCAATGTTCATAGCAGCATTATCCATAATAGTAATAAAGTCATAAGCACCCCAAATGCCCATCAATGGATAAAAGGTTAAGAATGTGGTATATATATACAATGGAATTTTACTTAGATTTTTTAAAAAGGAAATTATGACATATGCAAAAAAATGAATGAATCTTTAACACATTATGCTAAGCGAAATAAACCAGTCACAAATGGATTAATATCATATGATTCCACTTATGAGAGTTACTTAAAAATCTTCAAATTCATGGAGAGAGATAAAGTATAATATTGGTTATAAGGAGCTAGAGGTAGGTGGTAATGGAGAGTTATTTTTTAATGGGCGTCTTGGTTCACTGAGGTTGCTCTAACAAAATACCTTACAGCGTAATTTATAAACAAGAGAAATTTATTGCTCACAGTCCAGGAGGCTGGGGAGTCCAAGACCAAGGTACCAGCAGATTCAGTGTCTAGTGATGCCTTCTTGCTGTATCCTCACACATCAGAAGGGTGAATAGATACCCTCAGACCTCTTTGATAAAGGAACTAATTTTATTCATGAGGGTTCTGTTTTCAAGACCTAATCACCTCCAAAAGGCTCTGCCTCTTAATATCATCACATTGAAAATTAGGTTTCAACACAGAAACTTGGGAGGGACACACATTTACCATAGCAAAGGATACAGAATTTCAGTTTGGGATGATGAATAAGTTCTGAAGGTAAATTATGGGGGTGGTTACACAAGAATGTAAGTGTACTACTTACTACAACTGAATTATACACCTAAAATGGTTAACACGGTAAATTTTATGTTATGCACATTTTACCACAATTTCAAAAATCATCAAAAGAAAAAATAAGGAAATTGATGAGAAAGATGTACCTTGCAACAATATTCAAAAGAAAGATGGGCCGGGCTCGGTGGCTCAGCCTGTAATCCTGCGCCTTTGGGAGGCTGAGGTGAGTGGATTGCCTAAGCCCGTGGGTTCGAGACCTGCCTGGCAGCGAGACCTCATCTCTACAAGAAATCAAAAAATCAGCCGGGCGTGGTAGCCGCATGCCTGTAATTCCGGCTACTCGGAAGGCTGAGGCGGAAGGATCACTGGAGCCCAGCGGGTCGAGGCTGCGGTGGCTGGGAGCGGCCACTGCACTCCAGTCTGGGCGACAGAGTAAGACACCAACTCAAAAAAAAAAAAAAAAAAAGAAAGATGGCACAGTTATAGCAATGGTACACAAAGTATATTTCAGAAGAAGGGATATTAACGTGGGTAAAGAAGGACATTATATGCATTAGTAATGAAAAGAAAAAACACCCCAAATATCTGTGCATCTAATAATAGAGCTTCAACATAGATTAAATAAGGACTGATAAAACTAAAAGGAAAAGTTTCTAAAACTCAGACTTCCAGTGTCCAGTCCAGCATGTTAGGAGCTTAGAAGCTGACACTCTACCCTAACAACAAGTGAAAGACTGAACAAAGTGAAAAGTCAACAGTTCTTCTTACATGCATCAGGGAAGTGAGGCCACTGGGAAAACCACTACCCTGAAAATTATAGAGAAAGACAGGAAGACACAGAGAATCATGACTTACTAGAGCAGAAATCTTCCTGGGAACCAGTGCCAGCATAGGAAAACCTAAACTATAGCTGACAAATTGCTGGAGGTTCAGTGTGGGCAAGTCTGAAAACTAAAAACTCCAGGGAGGAACTGTCTTCAGGGGGTCCCACACTTTAGTGAGTTTTACTTAAAAAGGTGGGGGGGACCATGTTCTTATGGTGAATTCATGGGGAAAAAATGCCTTTATCCTTCTGACAGGAAGAAGAAAATTAACTATTTTGAAATGTATTAGAATATTCTGTTTTTTTTGACAAAGCCTGCCCACAGGAGAAACTATTTTACCACAGCCTTAACCTGCTGGGATTTTGTAAGGTGGGGGAGAATAAGAATCATTGGTAAAATTCATAGATCAGGGGTACAGATTCACAAAAGACAGAGACCTAATCATAGGACTATATAATCCTTCTCCTCCACCTAAATCGTATCATCACACAACTAAAAAGCTTATTTTTCAGACATCCTTTCATCTAGTATATAATGTCAGATTTCCACAAAGAAAAATAAAAAGGCATACTAAAAGGCAAAATATAAGTTTAAAGAGACTGAACAAGCATCAGAACCACAATTAGATAAGGCAGGAATATTGGAATTATCAAACCAGGATTTGCAAACAGCTATGATTAATAAGCTAAGACTTATAATGGGAAAAATAGACTCCATGTAAGAAAAGATGGATAACGTAATCAGAGAAATGGAAATTCTACAAAAATCACAAAAAAGAAATGCTAGAAGTCAAAAGTATTGCAACAAATGAAGAATGCCTCTGATGGATTCATTAGTAGACTGGACATAGCTGAGTAAAGAATCTCTGAGCTTCAGGGTATAATAAAAGAAATTTCCCAAATTGAAAATCAAAGAGAAAAAGGACTGAAGAAAAAAAAGAATAAAATATCCAAGACTTGTGGGACTATTATAAAAGACATAACATATATGTAATGGAAATATAGAAGTAATGAAACACAGAAAGAAACAGAAGAAATATTTGAAGCAATAATGACTGAGAATTTCTTCAAATTAATGTCAGACACCAAACTATGGATTTAGGAAGCTCAAAGAACACCAAACAAGACAAATGCCAAAACAACTACACCTAGGAATATCATAACCAGACTTCAGAAAATCCGTAAAGAAAAGAAAATATGTATTTTGGAAGGTACTTTGGAAAAAAATACCTTACAACAGAGGAACAAATATAGAAATTACATTTACCTATTCTTTAGGAACCATGTAAACAAGAAGAGTATAGTGAAGTATAAAAGGAAAGGAGAGAAAAACCAGCAACTCAGAATTCTGTACTCTCAGAAAATTAAAAGCAGAGGAGAAAGATATTCTTTTTTTAAACATATTTTTTATTATAAAATTGTGGGGTACAGTTAAGGGTTAGGTATAAAAATGTGCATCATTCAGGCACCCTTGTTGATAAGGGGTGTCTCCCCATCCCCAGACAGATATTGACTACCATTAGTCCCACCTCTCTTCCCCTCCCTCCCCCCGCCATAGTTTCCCACCACTGTCAGTCCTTTTTTTTATGAGAAAGATCTTCTAAGACAAACCAAAATCGAGGGCATTTGTTACCATAGAGCTGCCTTATAAGCAATGCTAAAATAAGCTCTTCAAAGAGACAGCAAATAATAAAGGTCAGATATTTAGGTCTACATAAAGAAAGGGAGCACATCAGAGAATGAATAAGTGAAGGTAAAATAAAAACTTTTATATTCCTTATTCTTAATGGGTCTAACAGAGAACAGTTTCTTCAAAATTATAATAACAACAATGTATTTGATTACATGTGCTTAAGTATAATGCATATGCATGTACATCCATAATTAAAATGACTGACAGCAATGATATGAGTGAATGAGGAAACAATTAGGACTATTTTGTTATTATAAGTCACTTCCTATACCTGTGAAGTAGAATAGTGCTATTTGAAAGTGGGCTTAGATTTTTGTTTTTGAAAGAGCAGTCTTTATTTTTTCTTTTTAAAAGTTATTTATGTATTTTAAAGATATGGGGTACAATTCAGGATTAGGTATACAGATGATCATTGTACAGGTGAAGTTGGTTAGATTAGTTGTAAATGTATTTTGAAAATTCTAAGGCAATCACTAAAATAAGTTTTAAATGAGAAGTGTAATTGATATGAAAGGAAAGAAAATTGAATCATATAACATGCTCAACTTTTTACCATAAGAAGAACAAATAGTATTGAAGAAAAAATAAGGAAAAGAAAAAAGATAACACATTGAAAACAGTAACAAATGTGGTAGATGATAATTCAACCACATAAATAATCACTTTAACATAAATGTTCTAAATACACCAATTAGAAGACAGAAATGTCAGAGTGGATCACAAAATAAGACCCAATTGTATGTTGTCTACAAGAAGCCCATGTTAAATATATTGACACACAGATTAAAAGTAAAGAGATAGAGAAAGATATACCATGGTAACACTAATCATTAGAAAGTGGGAGTAGCCGCATTAGTTTCAGACAGAGCAGATTTCAAAGCAAGGACAAGTTATTAGGGATAAAGAGGTCATTACATAATGATTAAAGGGTAAATACCTGAGAAAATATTATAATCTTTAATGTGTATGTACTAACAATAGAGCACCAAAATATGAGGGAAATACTGATAAAACTGCAAGAAGAAATAGAAGAACTCTATATTATAGTTGGAGATTTTAACACTGCTCTATCAGAAATGTATAGATCCAGTAAGTAGAAGATCAGTAAGGATATAGTTGAACTCAGCAGTATCATCAATCAACTGAATATAGTTGACATCGTTATATTACTTCATCCAAGAACAACATTTACACACTCTTTTCAAATTCACATGGAACATTCACCAAAACTGACCACATTCTTGGCTGCAGAGCACTTTTTAAATTTAAATTTAAGGAAAAGAAATCATACATGTCTGTTTTCAGAAAACAATGACATTTCACTAGAAATGTATTATAGCTGGAAAATCCCCAAATAAATGGAGATTAAACAGCACACTGCTAAATAACACATAGGTCAAAGAAGAAAAATCTCCAAAAAAGCTAATCTCATAGACGTACAGAGCATAATAGTGGATACCAGAGGCTAGGAGAAAAGGAGAAAGCAGTAGAAGGGGAGAGATTGGCTAACAGTTACAAAGTAACAGTTAGAAGGAAGGAATAAGTTTTGTTGTTCTATAGCATAGTAGAGTGACTATATTGTGCTGTATATTTCAAAATAACTAGAAGAAAGGATTTTGAATGTCCTCACCACAGAGAAATAATAAATTTATGAGGTGATGGATAAGTTAAATGTCCACATTCAATCACTATACAAGGTATTCTTGTATTAAAACATCACACTATATCCCATAAATATGTACCACTACTATGTGTCAATTAAGAGTAAAAATATGTAAGAAATCTCAAAGTCAATTTAAAAGTAATTTGAACTAAATAAAATTAAAACATAATCTATTAAAACATAATAATGAAATATTATAAACAACTTTACGACCACACATTTGATAACCTATATGAAATAGACCAATTCCTAAAGACACCATCTACCAAAACTCACACACACAAAGTAAGCC
>NW_007234001.1:0-4603 GCF_000164805.1 Carlito syrichta | reverse complement strand
GAATTAAAAGGAAATCCGGTTCTAGGAATTCTCAATTTACAGAATATACAGGGTCACTTGATAAGGTTTAATCAGTAATCTGGGCTTCTGGGTTCCTACATTTTCAGAACTACTTGCTTCGTTGATACGGTAAATCTGTCATTACAGATCCTCAGGATCTTTCTGTTCCTCTTGTTAGTTGTAATCTTGCATTTTTCCCTAGAAATCCTTTTGTTTCCTGGGACCATCTAGGACCATAATCATATTCCCCAGAATCAAAAAGTATATTGGTACAAAATTCCTCGATTCAGGTGACCTCAAATACAGAAAATTCTTGTCGGTGGGCAGGTAGGAATTGGGGATTTGGTTTTGGAATATTCCACATTTTGGGAAGGTCTTGTGAATGGGAACCAGAAAAATTGGATTCCCGTTCCCAAAGAACATTATGTACGTCTTTCTCTTGGTATTCACAAAACTGGAATTCTCGGTCAGACGGAACTGTCGCAGAATCCTGCAGAGTGAAGCAGGAAGCTGGGTAAGGAAGGGCGTCATATACAGGAAACTACCCGACATATTGGTAAAGAAGTATAACGAATGTACCTTATATGAGTCCTCAGTCCCAAAAGTACAGGCCATCTCCTAAGACGTAACCACGAATCAGATTTTTGAAGTAGAAATCTGGGTAGTTGGAATCCTCATATACAGGAAACTTCACTGTCTATTGCTAAGTATAAATAAGGAATCCGCGATACTCAGGTCCTCAATCCCAGAAAAGTTTAAGGTCATCTTGCTATGGGCTAAACAGGAATCATGGTGTTTTCGAGCATGAATCTGGAAAATGGAGTCCTTATTTACAGGCAACTACATGACCTTTTGTTAAGAAAGATTAAGGAATCTGGGTTACACGAGTCCTCAATTCCAAAAATCTACAGAGTATCGTGGAAAGTTATAAAAGTATCAGAGTTTCGAAACAGGATGTATCTAATGAGAGTCCTAATATACAGTAAAATACACAGCCCCTTGCCAAGGAAGAAAAAGAATCGGGGTTATAGCAGTCCTCAGTCCTTAAAATCAAAAGGCCATCTGCTGTGTGCTAAATAAAAATCAGCGTTTAGAAGCTGGAACACAGGTAATAGCAGTTCTCATATGCAGAATCTATATGATCTCTAGCTAAGGAGAACTAAGAAACCTCTTATACACGGTTCCTCCATCACAATATCTACATGACATCAAGCTAATGGCAAAACAAGAATCAGGGTTTCCCAACAGGATTCCAGGGAAAGGGAGTTCTCATATACAGGACTTTACACGTCCCCTCGGTAAAGACGAATAAGGAATCTGTGATACACAAGTCCAGAATCCGAAAAATTCTCAACGTGTCTTGCTCGGTATAAACAAGAATCAAGGCTTTGAGCTTATCTCAAGTTTCAGAGATATTTGGCTTGTGGGTTTTATGAATCAGTCATTTCAGGACTCCAGCAACATTCTGGTCCTCTTGAGAGTTGTAATCGGGTATCTGGTAGTACAATTCCCTTAAGTTCCTCGGAACAATTAAGGCCACACTCCCGGAAATAAAGTATCATATTGCCGTATATGGCTGTAACTTTGGTCTTAAGATGAACTTGGCAATCCTTAAATTTCCGTTTGTACTTTATCTGTAGAGGGGCCGAGGGATTCGCAGTTGCCAAATATTTAGTATGTATTATGTAAATGTAACCAGGATCCATGGATTCCAAGTCCTTAGTAAACATCTGGGCATCTGCGTTTTGGTACACAGAGTTTTGGAATCAACATGGACAGGGAAATTCGGTATACAAGCAACTGGAATTCTAGGTCACCAGGAAATATCTTGGCATCTTGCTGACAATGAAGCAGCAATTACAGTAATGGGAGTCCTTATATACAGAACACTACACGACCTGTTGCTACGGAAAAACAAGGAATCTTGGTTACACGAGGCCTCCATCCCAAAAAGCTACAGACCGTCTTCCTAAGAGATAACCACCATTCAGATTTTTGGAGTAGGAATCTGGATAATGGGAGTCCTCATATACAGAAAACTGCACTGTCTCTTGCTAAAGGGAATAAGGAATCTGATTTACACGTGTCCTCCATCCCAATAAATCTTCAGGGATTCTTGCTAAGGGCTAAACACGAATTTGGGTTTTTGAAGTATAAACTGGGGAAATGAAATGCTCATATACAGGCAAATGCACTCACTTTTCCTAAGAAAGAATAAGGAATGTGGGTGACATGTTTTCTCAATCCCCAAAAAATATACGGCGTCTTCCTAGGATCTAAACAAGAATCAAGCTTTCGACGCATGTACTTTTGAACAGGCGTACTCATATAGTGATAACTTTACAGCTGTCTAAAAATAAGGAATCTGGGTTTTACGAGTCCTCAATCCTGAAAATCTACAGGGTATCTTGCTGACGGATAAAGAAGAATTAGGGATTCGAGACATAATTGTGGGTAATAGAAATCCTCATATACAGGAAACTACATGGCCTCTTGCTAATAAAAGGAGCAAATCTGTTTTCCACGGTTACTCTATCAAAAAATGAACATAATTTCTTACTAAGGACTAAACAAGAATCGGGGATTCGAATCAGAAAACAAGGGAAAGATAGTTCTCACATACAGGACACTGCATGGCCTCCAACTAAGTACGAGTAAAGAATCATTGTTGTACGCGCCCTAAATCGTTAAAATTCCCAGGTTGTCTGCAATGGGACAATCAAGAAACAGATCTTCGAGTTCCCCAAATGTTTCAGATCAATTTAGCATTCGAATATTATGAATCGGTCATTTCAGGACTCCAGGAACATTCTGGTTATCTTAAAAGTTGTAAATGGTATTGGGCACTCCAAGTCCGTTAGGTTGCTCAGAACAACTAGGCCAGATTCCAGGACAAAAAGAATCTTCTTGCCATATTTTGATGCAACTGTGGACTTAAGGTGAACCATGTAGTACTTCCCTTTCCGTGTCTCTTATTTTGAAACGGGAAAAAGGTTTTGCACTTGCCAAATATTTACTACATACTTTTAATGGTAACCAGGAATCATGGAATGCAAGAACCTAGGAAACTCCTGTGCATCTGTATATTGATATACTGAATTTGGAATCCATATCGACAGTAAAAATCAGGGCATCTTACTGAGAATAAAAAGAAAATCCCGTTCTAGGAGTTCTTATTTTCCGGAAACTGCAGGGCCACTTGTTAAGGTTTAATCAGCAATCTTCTGGGTCCCCAAATTTTCAGAACTACTTGCTCTGTGGATACGCTAAATCTGTCATTACAGATTCTTAGGATGTTTCTGGTCCTCTTGTTAGTTGTAATCAAGGATTTGACCCTAGAAATACTTTTGTTTCCTGGGACCATCTGCGACCATAATTATATTCCCCAGAATCAAAAGGTATATTGGAACAAAATTCCTCGATTCATGTGACCTCAAAGTACAGAAATTTCTTGTGAGTGGGCATTTAGGAATTGGGGTTTTGGGTTTGGAATATTCCACATTTTGGGACGGTCTTGTGAAAGGGAACCAGGAATCTTGGATTCAAGTTCCCAAAGAAAAATATGGACGTCTTTCTCTTGATATCCACAAAACGGGAATTCTTGATCACCAGGAACAGTCTCGGCTTCCTGACGAATGAAGCAGTAAGCTGGGTAATGGAGGTCATCATATATAGGAAACTACACGTCATATTGCTAAGGAAGTATAAAGAATCTTCCTTATATGAGTCTTCAATCCCAAAATCTACAGGTCGTCTTCCTAAGATGTAACAACGAATCTGGTTTTGAAGTAGGAGTCTGGGTAATGGGAATCCTCATATAAAGTAAACGTCACTACCTATTGCTAAGTAAGAATACGGAATCCGTGTTACTCAGGTCCTCAATCTCAAAAAAAGCTTAAGGTCATCTTGCTATGGGCTAAACACGAATCATGATGTTTTCGAGCATGAATCTGGAAAATGGAGTCTTTAATTACAGGCAACTCCATGACCTTTTGCTAAGATAGTATAAGGAATCCGGGTTACACGAGTCCTCAATCCCAAAAGTCTACAGAGCATCTTGGAATGTTCCAAATACAATCAGAGTTTCGGAGCAGGATGTATCTAATGAGAGTCCTAATATACAGGAAAATACACAGGCCCTTGCAAAGGAAGTAAAAGAATCAGGGTTATAGCAGTTCTCAGTCCTTAAAGTCAACAGGCTATCTGCTGTTGGCTAAACAAGAATCAGGGTTTAGAAGCTGGAACATAGGTAATAGCAGTCTTCATATGCAAAATCTACATGATCTCTAACTAAGGAGCACTAAGAAACCTCTATTACACAATTCCTCCATCACAATATCTACATGTCATCTTGGTAATGGCAAAACAAGAATCAGGGTTTCCAAACAGGATTCTAGGGAAAAGGAGTTCTCATATACAGGACATTACACGGCCCCTCAGTAAAGAAGAATAAGGAATCTGTGATACACTACTCCACAATTCGAAAAATTCTCAGGGCATCTTGATGGGGTATAAACAAGAATCAAGGCTTCGAGCTCGTCTCATGTTTCAGAGATATTTGGCTTGTGGGTATATCAATCAGTCATTTAAAGACTCCAGCAAC
>NW_007234000.1:0-9292 GCF_000164805.1 Carlito syrichta | reverse complement strand
GGTGACTTAACTAGGTGACTTATCTAGTTAAGCAGCTGGTTAGCAGACTGACTTAACTAGATAGCTATCCCGATAGGCAACTGGCTAGCCAGCAGACTTAATAACTCACTTAACTAGCTAGCCAGCTGACTTAACTAACTGACTTAACGAAGTAGCCAGCTGGATAGCCAGCAGACTTAACTAGCTATCTACCTCACTAGACAGCTGGATGGCAAGCTGACTTAACTAGCTGACATAACTAGATAGCCTAATGGCTAGCCAACAGAATTAATTAGCTACATACCTATATAGCCTGCTTGCATGCCAGCTGATTTAACTACCTAAACACACAGCTAAACTGCTGGTCATTGAGCTGACTTAAATAGGTGACTTAACTAGCTAAGCAGCTGGCCAGCAGGTTGACTTAACTAGATAGCTATCCTGATAGGTAGCTGGCTAGCCAGCAGACTTAACTAACTCACTTCACTAGCTAGCCAGCTGACTTAACTAGCTGACTTAACGAAGTAGCCTGCTGGATAGCCAGCAGACTTAACTAGCTAGTTACCTTGCTAGATAGCTGGATAGTCAGCTGACTTAACTAGCTGACATAACTAGATAGCCTAATGGCTAGCCAACTGACTTAACTAGCTACCTACCTACATATCCCGCTTGCATGCCAGCTGACTTAACTACCTAACCACACAGCTAACCTGCTGGCCATCCAGCTGACTTAAATAAGTGACTTAACTAGGTGACTTAACTAGCTAAGCAGTTGACCAGAGGGCTGAATTAACTAGATAGATATCCTGATAGGTAGCTGGTTAGCCAGCAGATTATTTAACTCACTTAACTAGCTAGCCAGCTGACTTAACTAACTAGCTATCTAGCTAGCCAACGGGCTGGCCAGCTGAGTTAATTAGCTGACTTAACTATCTAGCCAGCTGACTGGCTAGCTGAATTAACTAGCTGACAACCAGCTAGGAGCTGACTTGCCAGCTGACTCAGCTAGATAAATTAAACAGCTATGCTGCTCACTAACAAGCTGACTTATCTAGTTAGCTACCTACTTAGCTACCTGACATTACTAGCTGTAATAATTTGCTAGCTACTAGCTATCTATCTAGATAGCTAGCCGACTTAACTAGCTGACTTAATGAGCAAGCTAGCTGACATAATTAGTTGACTTAACTAGCAAGCTACCTAGCTAGCCAGCTGAATTAACTAGTTGAAATAACTAGCTAGCCAGCTGTCTAGCAATCTGACTTAAATAGCTTTTTAACTAGCTAGCGAGCTGCCTAGCCAACTGACTTAATGAGGTGACTTAACTAGCTAGTGAGCTGGTTAGCCAGGTGACTTAACTAGTTAATTAATGAACTAGTCATCTGTCCAGTCAGGTGACTAAACTAGCTGATTACCTAGTTACCTACCTCTCTAGTCACCTGGATAGCCAGCTGACTAAACTAGCTGACATAATTAGCTAGCCAGCTGGTAGCCATCTGTCTTAACTAGGTCACTACCAAGGTAGCCAGCTGGTTATCCACCTGAATTAACTAGGTGACCTATCCATCTAGGTAGCTGTCCAGCCAGCTGACTAAACTAGTAAGCTGGCTGGTCAACTGACTTATCTAGGGGACTTAAGTAGCCAGGCAGCTGGCTAGACAGTTGATATAATTAGCTAGATACATACCTAGGAAGCTGGCTAGCCAGGTGACTTAACTAGCTGACTTAAAGAAGTAGCCAACTGTTTAGCCAGCAGACTTAACTAGCTAGCTACGTAGCTTGACAGCTGGATAGTCAGTTGACATAACTAGCTGACATAACTAGATGCCGGATGACTAATCATCTGACTTATCTAGCTGCATAACTACATAGCCTGCTGGCTTGCCAGCCTACTTAACTACCTAACTGCCTAGCTAAATTGCTGGCCTGAGAACTTACTTAACTAGGGGACTTAACTAGCTAACTACCTAGCTAGACAGCTGACTTAACTAGCTGACTTAAGTAGCTAACTACCTAGCTAACCACCTGACTTAACTAGCTGATGTAACTGAACAGCTACTTAGATAGCTATCATATAGCTAGCTGACTTAAGTAGTTGACTTAACTAGCTAGCTAGCAGACATATATAGCTGACTTTACTAGCTAGCCAACTAGCTAGCCAGCTGCCGTAACTAACTGATAAGACTAGTGAGCCAGCTGGCTACCCATCTGACATACGTAGCTTTTTAACTAGCTAGTCAGCTGGATAGACAACTGACATAACCAGCTGTCTTAACTAGCTAGACAGCTGCATAGCCAGCTGACTTAACTAGCTGACATAACTAGATAGCTTGATGGCTAGCCAGCTGACTTCACTAGCTATCTACCTAAATATCCCACTGGATTTCCAGCTTTCTTGCTAGTTAACTACCTAGCTAAACTGTTGGCCAACTAGCTGACTTAACTAGGTGACTTAACTTGCTAGACAGCTGGCTATCCAGCTGACTTAACTAGTTACCTACCATGCTAGCAACCTGGCTTGCCAGCTGACTTAACTAACTGACTTAACTAGCTATTCAACTGGCTTAACTAGCTAGCTACCTAGGTAGAGAGCTGGCTGGCAACCTGATTTAACTACCTGACTTTAGCAGCTAGCCAGATAGCTGGCCAGCTGACTTAATTAGCTGACCTATCTAGCTAGCCTGCTGGCTGGCCAGCTGAATTAAATAGCTGACTTAACCAGCTAGCTAGCTTACTAGCAATCTGACTTAATTAGCTTGCTACCTAACTAGCCAGCTGACTAGCCAGCTGACTTAACTTGTTGACTTAACCAACTATTCAGCTGTCTAGCCAGCTTACTAAACTAGCTGACTTTAAGTTAGCCAGCTGGCTAGCCAGCTGATTCAACTAACTCTCTACCTAGCAAACTAGCTGGCTTGCTAGCTGACTTATCTAGCTCAGCTAATTAGCTATCCAGGTGGCTAGCCTACTGACTTAACTAGCTCGCTACCTATCTAGCCAGCTGGCTAGGCAGCTGACTTAACTAGCTGACTTAAATAACTGGCCTGCTTACTAGTCAGCTGAATTACCTAGCTTGCTATATAGGTAGCCAACTGGCAAGTCAGCTGACTTAAGTAGGTGGCTTAACTAGCTAGCTAACTGTCTAGTCAACTGACTTAAGTAGTAAGCTACCTAGCTAGCCACCTGGCAAGCTAAATGACTTAACTAGGTGACTTAAAAAGCTAGCCAGTGGGCTAGACAGCTGACCAAACTATCTAGCTACCTATATAGCCAGCAGTCTAGCCAGCTGAATTAACTAGGTGTCTTAACCAGCTTTCCAGCTGGCTAGCAGGCTGACTTAACTGCCTAGCTACGTAGCTAGCTAGGTAGATAGCCAACTGTCTTAACTAGCTAACTACCCACATAGCTCACTGGCATGCCAGCTGACTTAAATACCTAACTACCTAGCTAACCAGTTGGCTAGTTAGCTGACTTAACTAAGTTACTTAACTAGTTAGCTAACTGGCTAGCCAGCTGACTTAACTAGTTGATTACCCAGCAATGCAGCTGGCTAGCCAGTTGATTTAACTCGCTGACTTAACTAGCTAGCAAGATAACTTGACTAGCTGACTTGACCAGCTAGCTACCTGGGTATTCAGTTGGCTTAACTAGCTGGCTTCACTAGTTAGCTACCTAGCTAGCTATCTAGCTAGCCAGCTGACTTAACAAGCTGACTTAACTAGCTAGCTAACTGACTGACTAGCTGACTTATGTTGCTAGCTTCCTAGATAGCCAGCTGATTTAACTAGCTGAAATAACTAGCTAGCCAGATGGATAACCATCTGACTTAACTAGCTTTTTAAATAGCTCACCAGCTGTATAGCCAACTGAGTAAACGAACTGACTTAATTAGCTAGCCAGCTGGTTGCCAGCTGTCTTAACTTGCTGAATTAACCAGGTAGTTAACTGGCTAGCCAGCAGACCCAACTATCTGGCTACAGATGTAGCCAGCTGACTTACCTAGCTGACTTTAAGGTAGCAAGTGTAAAGCCAGCTCACTTAACTAGCTAGCTACCTACCTAGCCAGCAAGCTAGCAAGCTGAGTTAACTAGCTGACTTGAACAACTACCCTCTGGCTAACAGGCTGACTTATCTAGCTAGCTACCTACCTAGTCAGCTGGCTAGACAGCTGACTAAACTAACTGACTTAACCAGCTAGCCAGTTGGCTAGCCGGCTGATTTTACTTGCTGATATCACCAGCTAGATAGATAGATAGCTATCTAGCTGACTTAACTAGCTAGTTACCTCCCTAGCCAGCTGGCAATCCAGCTATCTTAACTAGATGAATTATCCTGCTAGCCAGCTGGCTAGCCAACTGATTTAATTAGCTCACTACCTAGCTTCCAGCTGTCTAGCCTGCTGTCTTAACATGCTGATTTAACTAGCAGCTACCTAGCTAGAAAGCTGACTTAAATAGTTTGCTAACTAGCTAGCTACCTAGCTATCCAACTATCTTAAATATTTAGCTAACTAGTTAGCTACCTAGCTTACAAGGACTTAAATAGTTAGCTGCTTTGCTAGCTAGCTGACAACCAGCTAGCTAACTAGTTTGCTTAATTGTTATCTAACGTGCTAGCTGACTGACTTAATCATCTGACTTAACTCGTTAGCTAATGATATGGCTAGCTGACTCAACCAGCTGACTTAACTAGTTAGCTATCTAGCTAGCTAGCTGACCATCCAGCTAACTTAACTCGCTAGCTAACTGCCTAGCTAGCCTACTCAACCAGCTGACTCATCCTGTTTTCTAACTAACTCGCTAGCTGACTCAACAAGCTGGCTTAACCCGTTAGTTAACTAGCTAACTACCTGACTCTACCTGCTGGCTTAACCCATTAGCTAACTAGGTAGCCAGCTGTCTTAAACAGCTGACTTAATTAGAAAGCTGACTTAACTAGCTGACTTAGATAGCTGACTTAAATACTTAGCTAGCTCACTTAACTGGCTGACTTAACTAGTTAGCTAGCTGACTTAAATACCTGAAATAAATATTTATATAATCATTTACACAGCTGAATAACGTGTTAACTTAATTAGCTAACTGGTTAGGTAGCAGATTTAAATAGCTGAATGAAATAGTTTGCTAACTAGTGAGCTAGCTGACTTAGTTAGCTCCTTAGATAGCTAGTTATCTAGCTGACCTAGCTAGCTGACTTAATATAGTTGGCTAACGAGATAGCTAGCTGACTTAACGAGTTAGATAACTTTTTAAATTAATTGTTTAACGAGTTCACTAGGTGACAACTAGTAGGTTAACTAGTTAGTTAGGTGAATAAACTTGTGGGTGGATGAGTCAGCTGACTATTTAGCTGGTTTAAAATGTTGGGTGACTACTCGGCATACTATTTATCTGTGTCAACTAGTGGACTGACGAATTGGCCCCCTCATTAGCTCGATTAACTAGTTGGCTGGCTGGTTTCCTGACCAAAATTCTTGACTGACTTGTTGGCCGTCTCGTTAGTTGAACGAAGTTGTCGGCTGAGAAGTTGGCCCCATAGTTGAACGACTGGTTAGCTGACTTGACTAGTTGGCCGGCTAGTAGGTCGACCAGTTAGCTGAATTAACTAGTCGGCCGGCGAGTGAGCTGACAGGTGAGCTGACTTAAATAGTTGGCCAGCAAGTGAACCGACTGTCATCTGAATTAAACAGTCAGCCATTGAGTGAGCCAACTGGTCAGCTGACTTAACTAGTTGACTGGTGAGTGAGTCAACTGGTCAGCTGAATTAGCTAGTTGGCTGGTGGGTGAACTGACTGGTCAGCTGACTTTAGTCGACTGGTCAACTGACTTTAGTCGACTGCTCAACCAGTGGGCCGATTAGTCAGACTTAACTAGTAGGCCGTGGAGCGAGTCGACTGGTGAGCTGACTTAACTAACTGGCTGACAAAAAGGCCAACTTGTTAGCTGATCTGTTGGCCTGTGAGTGAGCCAAAAAGTTAGTTGACTTGTTGGCTGACAAGCAAGCTGACTAGTTTGCTTACCAGGTGGCAGGGGAGTGAGGCGACTAGTTAGCTGAACTGATGGATAGTGAGCAAGTCCACTAGTTAGGTGGACAGTGGAATAGCCAGCTGGCTTAACTAGCCAGCCACCATGCTGGTCATCCGATTAGCCAGCCAGCTTAACTAGCTGGCCACCTAAATTATCAGCCTGCTAACCAGTTGGCTTAACTTGCCAGCCAGATAGCTATCCAGTCGGCTAACCAGCTGACTTAACTAGTTACCTTAACTACATAGCCATCCGGCTATCCAGTTGGCTTAACTAGCTAGTCACCTAGCTAGCCAGCTGGCTAGCCAGCTAACTTAGCTCACTGACTTAACTAGGTAGCCAGCCGGCTACCCAGCTGACTTAATTAGCTAGCTACCTACATAGCCAGAAGGATAGCCAGCTGAATTAACTAGCTGATTTAACGAGCTATCCAGCTGGTCATCCAGCTGATGAAACTAGCAATCTACCTAGCCAGCCAGTTGGCTAGCCACTTGAATTAACTAGCTGACTTAACCAGCTAGCCAGCTGGATAGCCAGTTGACTTAAGTAGCTGACTTAATTAGCTAGACAGCTGGCTAGTCAGCTGACTTAACTAGGTCACTGCCTAGCCAGACAGCTGGCTATTCAGCTGAATTAACTAGGTGACTTAACTAGCTAGCCAGCTGACTTGCCAGCTCTCTTAACTTGCAAGCTACCTAGGTAGCCAGCTGGCTAGTCAGCTAACTTAACTAGGTGACTTAACTAGATAGCCAGCTGACTAGCCAGCTGACTAAATGCCTAGCTTCCTAGCAAGCCTGCAGTCTATCCAGCTGACTTAACTAGCTGACTTAATGAAGTAGACAGGCGGCTAGCCACCAGACTTATCTAGCTAGCTACCTAGCTATACAACTGGATAGCCAGCTGACTTAACTAACTGACAAAAATACACCTGATGGTTAGCCAGCTGACTTACCTAGCTACATACCTATATAAGACACTGGTTTGCCAACTGTCTTAACGTCCTAACTGCCTAGGTAACTTTTTGGTCAGTGAGCTGACATAACTAGGTGAATTAACTAGCTAGCCAGCTGGCTAGTCAGCTTATTTAACAAGCTAGCTATCCATCTAGGCAGCTGTCTAGCCAGCTGACTTAACTAACTGACTTCACTAGCAAACCACCTGACTTATCTAGCTGACTTAAATAGCTAGCTACCTAGCTAGCCAGCTGACCTAACTAGGTGACTTCACTAGCTACCTACCTAGCTCGCCAACTGATTTAACTAGCAGATTTAACTAGTTATCTACCTAACTATCATAGAGCTAGCTTTCTTAACTGACTGACTTAGCTAGCTAGCTGATATATCTTGCTGCCTTAATTAGCTAGCCACCTAGCTAGCCAGCTGACATAAGCTGAAATAACTAGCGAACCAGCTGACTACCCATCTGACATAACAAGCTTTCTAACTAGCTAGCCGGCTGGGTAACCAGCTGAATTAATTAGCTAGATACATACGTAGGCAAGTGGCTAGCCAGCTGACTTAACTTGTTTACTTAATCAATTAGCCAGCTGTCTAGCCAGCTGACTCAACAAGCTGACATAACGATTTAACCAGATGGCTGATTAATCTAATGACATCTCTAGCTAGACAGGTGGCTAACCAGGTAACTTAACTAGCTAGCTACCTACATATCCCACTGTCTTGCCAGCTGACTTAACTAACTAGCTTCCTAGCTAACCTGCTGTCTAGCGAGCTGACTTAACTAGATGACTTAGCTAGCTAGCAGGCTGGGTAGCCAGCTGACTTAACTAGCTAGCTACTCAGCTAGGCAGCTGACTAGTCAGCTCACTTAACTAGCTGACTTAATTTTCTAGCCAGCTGACTTAACTAGCTGACATAACTAGCCAGCTACCTAGCTAGCCAGATGAATTTACTATCAGATATAACTAGATAGATACCTAGTTAGATATCTAGCTAGCTAGCCGACTTAACTAGCTGACTTAAATATCTAGCAGGTGACATAACTAGCTGACTTAGCTAGCTAGCTATCTAGCTAGCCAGCTGACTTAACTAGCTGAAATAACTAGCTAGCCAGCTGACTAGTCATCTGACTTAACTAGCTTTTTTACTAGCTAGCAAGCTAGCTAGCCAACTGACTTAACAAGGTGACTTAACTAGCTGGCCAGCTGGTTAGCCTGGAGACTTAACTAGTTGATTAAGGATCTATGCAACTGGCCAGTCAGGTGACTAAACTAGCTGACTTAACTAGTTATCCAGCTGGCTAGGCAGCTGGCTTAACTGGCTCTCTAGCCACCTGGATAGTCAGCTGACTTAACTAGCTGACTTAATTAGCTAGCCAGCTGACTAGCCAAATGACTAAACTAGGTTACTACCTAGCCAGCCAGCAGACTAGCTGGCTGAATTAACTAGCTGTCTTAACTAGCTGACCTGCTTTCCAGCCAGTTGGATTAATTAGCTTGCTTCATAACTTGCCAGCTGGCTATACAGATAAATTAACTAGGTGACTTAACTAGCTAGCCACCTGGCTAGACAACTGATATAACTAGATATTTACCTAGATAGCAAGCTGGCTATCCAACTGACTTATCTAGCTCTCTACTTCTCTAGCCACCAGGTTAGCAAACTCACTTAAAAAGCTGACTTAATTAGCTAGCTACCTTGCTAGCCAAGTCACTTAACTATGTCACTACCTAACTAGAGAGCTGGCTAGGCAGTTGATTTAACTAGCTATCTCAACTAATTGGCCTGTTTTCTAGCCAGTTGAATATGCTAGCTTGCTACATAGCTAACCAGCTGGCTATCCACCTGAATTAACTAGGTGAATTATCTAGCTAGCCAGCTGTCTAGCCAGCTGACTTAACAAGCAATAAATCTATCTAGCCAGCTGGCTAGTCAGCTGACATAACTGGTGACTTAACTAGCTAGTCAGCTGGCTCAACAGCTGACATAACTAGGAAGCTACCTAGCTAGCCAGCTGGCTAGCCAGATGACTTAACCAACTGAATTAAATAGCTAGCCAGCTGGTTAGCCAGCTGACTAAACTAGCTGACTTAACTAGCTGGCCAGCTGGCTAGCCAGCTGACTTAATTGCCTAGCTAACTAGCTAGTCAGCAGCCTAGCATGCTGACTTAACAGCTGACTTAATGAAGTAGCCAGCTGGCTAGCCAGCAGACTTAACAAGCTTGCTACATAGCTTGACAGCTGGAAAGTCTATTGACTTAACTAGCTGGCATAACTAGATAGCCCGAGTGCTAGCCAGCTGACATAACTAGGTACCTACCTACATAACCC
>NW_007233999.1:0-6027 GCF_000164805.1 Carlito syrichta | reverse complement strand
TAGATACAGAGATTCTGTTCATTCAGGACTCCAGAGCTTCCTCAGGACACTGGACAGAGAGTCTCAGCCCATACAGTATTGCAGATTTCCCTCAGGACATTGGACACAATGTATCAATCCACACAGGACCCAGAACTTGACACAGAACATCAGCTCTCAAAAATCCAGAGATCCTCCAGAGAACTGAACACAGAGCCTCTGATCACAAAGAACCATAGACTTTCCTCAGGAAACACAGAACATCATACCTCGATCAGGACAATGGACACAGAATCCCAGCTAACACAGGACCCAGAAGCTTCCTCAAGACACTGAACAAGACATTGTACCTTAGAACTCTCAGCCCACATAGGATTCCAGTGCTTCCCCAGGACAGTGAACACAGAGTCACAGATCACAGAAGATTCTAGAGCTCTCTCAAGGCACTGGAGAAAGAGTCACTGCTCACATAAGATCTCAGAGCTCCATCATGACAAGGGGAATGGAGATAGTTCACAGAAGAACTCAAATATCCCTAATGATACAGGAAACAGAGACACAGCTCACAAAAGACCACAGAGATCACTCAGCACAAGACATTAATTCCAAGTCACATACTATATCAGAGCTCCCTCAGGACATTGGACATTGGATAGATTTCTAACTCACGCAGGATGTCAGAGCTCCACTAGGACACAAGACCACAGAGTCCAGGCTCAAACAGGACCACAGAGTTTGATCAGGACACTGGACATAGTAAGAGGTCACACAGGAACTCAGCCTTCTCTCACAACACTGACACAGAGTCACAGTTCACACAGGACCACAGACCTAATTGAGAACACTTGACACAGATTCCCAGCTCACATAATATCACAGAGATCAATCAGAAATGTACTCTAGATACAGAGTCTCTGTCGATTCAGGACTTCAGAGTTTCCTCAGGACACTGGACACAGAGTTTCAGCTCACACGGTATCAAAGGACTTCCTCAGGCCATGGGAAACTGAGTCCTAGCCCACACAATATTGCAGAGTCACTTAGGACATGAGACACACAGTCTCAGCCCAAACAGGATCCTCAAGCTCTCTCAGGACCTGGACACAAAGGCCTGGCTAATTCAGGAACCAGGGGTCCCTCAGAACACGACACAGAGTCCAAGCCCACACAACACTACAGCATTCACTCAGGAAATTGGACACAGTATCCCAGCTCACATGGGTCCTCAGGGCTCCAAGCTCACACAGAACCTCAGAGCTCCCTCCAGAAGCTGGACACAGAGTCCCAACCTACACAAGGTCCCAGATATCCCTCAGGACATTGGTCACAAAGCCCAGTCCACACAGAACAGCAGAGCTTTTTAAGTACAATTGACACAGATTTCAGCACACAGAGAACCCTAGAACTCTCTCAGAACAATTGATGCATAGACAGCTCATGCAGGATACCAGAGCTACAACAGGACTCTGCACGCAGAGTCACAGCTCACACAGGTCATCAGAGCTTTCTCAGTTTACTGGACACAGAGGTTTATCTCACACAGGACCCTAGAGCTCTCTCAATACACTAGACTCAGGATCCCAGCTCAAATAGGACCCATAACTCCCTCAGGACACTGACATAGAGTCCAAGCCCACAAGGAAGGCAAAATCATCTCAGGACACTCTACACAGTATCCCATCACATATTGAACACCAGATCTCCTTCAGGATAGAGTTAAAGTTCACAAAGTACCCCAGAGTTCCCTCAGGACACTAGACAAAGAGTTCCAACTCATACAAGACTCCAGAGCTCCCTGAGGACATGAGACAGAGTTCTCGCTCACATAAGACCTCTGAGTTTCCAGTTCACACAGGGTCCCAGAGTTCGCTCAGGACATTGGACACAGAGTCTTATCCCACACAGGACCCCTTAGTTCTCTCAGGATACTAGACAGAATACCAGCTTACATAGGACTTCAGAGCTCCCTCAGCATACTGGACATAGAGTTTTAGCTCTCATAGGAACTCCAAGCTCCCTCAGTACACAGTTCAGTGATTCTCAGCTTACAAAATTTTCCACAGCTCCTTCAGGACACTGGACACAGTTATAGCTCACATAGGACCCTAAAACTCCCTCAGGACACTAGACACATTGCGACAGCTTATACAGGACTCTTGACCTATCTAAAGACAAAGGGCACAGAGTCCCAGTTCACATGGGATTCCAGAGCTCCCCCAGGACACTCATCTCAGAGTTTTAGCTCAAAAAGAACCCCAAACCTCCCACAAGACATTAATCACGGATTTGCTGTTCATACAGGACTTCAGAGCTTCCTCATGACACTGGATGCAAAGTCCCAATTCACACAGGACTTCCCAACGCTCTAAGGACACTGAATCCAGAGTCCCAGCTCACACAGGTTTCATAAGCTTTCTCATGACACTGGACGCCGAGTCCCAGCCAACATAAGACTGCAATGCTCACTCAGCACACAGAGCCCCAGCTCACACAAACCCCAGATCTCTCAGTTCACACATGACACCAGGTTCCCTCAGGACACTGGACACAGATTCTCAGCTCACACAGGACCCCAGAACTCCCCCAGGGAGCTGGACACAGAGTGTCATCTTATATATGACCTCATAGTTCCTTTACACCTGCTGCTGCTTCATAAATTACACTTTATTTTTTGTGTATAACCTGATTGTGGCAAAAGCTGAATGGCATTGTGGAGGAACCAGGAACAAAGAAAGTGAAATTTCTGTCCTGACAGTTTGCTCTTTACCCTTCTATTACATTCAACATATATCCACACGTGGGGTGCAGGCTGTATTGCACCTTGTACTCAGTATCAGGGCCCAACTGGACATCACGCTAAACTAATTGCATTAGATTATCTCTATGATTTAGAACAGAATATAGAGAACCTGGTTGAAAGCAGAGCTCTGGTAAATCAGGGACTAATATGAACAAAAAGCAGAGATGTGGCAACTGCTCCCAGCTGTGAAAATCTGTAGGGGAAATCTGAGAGGAAAGAGGATGTATGAGCTAACCAGAATAGTTAAACCTTCCAACAGGACAATGGATACTCCAAAATGAACAAATCCTACGGGTGCCTGTGGTGATGATGCCTGAGAGGAAGAGATCTCTGCTGCCTAGAGGGCCTAGTGTCTTTTCTGGGGAGGGGGAGGAAGGGAAGCTTTAGCCTTCCTCCTGCCACTGCTATCCCCGAGTCTCTGGGGTATTACCCAGACAGGCCTTCAGTTTAAGAGGTCTCTGACAGGTACAGCCAAGATCCAGGGTATTATTCTATCAGTGACGTATGAATGCCTTAGCAGGTTCACAAGGAAACACTGATGTAATTAATAAAATCTCTTTTTCTCAGTATTGGCCCACGTGGCATTGAATTGTATATCAGGTGTGTACCAAGTATGTCTTCTTCACCCAGGGGGCTGCATGGGTCAGAATTAGGCAGTAGCAAGCAAAACGTGCTTCTGGAATCTCATCAGGCTATGGGATCTAACCAAATCCACTCATATGTCAAGCAGCTTTCCTCACAAATCAGGTATGCTCCAAGTGACTTTTTTCAGCTAAGACACAGGGGCCGTTCTTAAATCTTTCCCTAACTTTTGTAATATGTTCTATTGCTCTTTACTAAGATAAAGTCAGGATGAAAAGGCTAGTCTAGTTCTTGTGTCTGGCACAAGGGATTTCTGTGATTATTGCAGGTACATATCCAATCTGGTTCCAAATGGAACAATTAACCTGTACCAATGGAAGGTGGGATTGATATGGAGAGTCCTCCATGGTATGAAGGACATAAGATGTGCAGTGAAGGTTTCCTGTGAGCAGGAGCTAGAACACAAAAAGGAGGCAATCTAAGACTACACAGAAAAGACAGCAGCAACTCCCTGGGTGGAACTCTTAAGCTATAAAGAAACTCATCTTTTGGGGGCATTTGGAATCAGTCAATGGGATAATTATGAGAGGACATATGAACAAAGAGAAAGAGACCATCTGTGCTGGATTTTCACAGAGAAGAACTGGAAAAGATTTGAGCTGATATATTTTAAACAGTAAATATTTAAAGCTTATTACAGGTACAGGTAGTCTCTGCAGTTGCTTTTGCTGAGAGAAAGTCATCTCCAGCCAAATTCCAGGAGCCAGACTGCAACTTTATTGACATCAACAACTGAAACAGCACACCAAGCAGCAAATGATCCAAGAAGTTTGTGGTGATGCCTTGGGAACTCAGTCCCTCAGGCTCATCCTCCAGGAGAAAACCGTGTTGGGGAGTTCACTTCACGAAGTTTATGTAAGCATTATGTGAGAACAGGGCACATTGTTTTGAAATAGTTAATGAAATATATAAAATAATTGCAATAAATTGTTTGACATAAGTAACTCCATTTTGCTTCAAATACCCCATCTTTTTTTTTTTTTCATTAATCAGTATTTTTTATTATGGTTTTGTGGGGTACAGTTAAGGGTTAGGTGTAAAATGACGTTTCATTCAGGCACCCTGTAGATAAGAAGTGTTTTCCCATCCCCCGAAAGATATTTGCTACTGTTAATCCCATCCCGCTCCCCCCCATAGTTTCCCAGTACCATCCATCATTTTCTCATAGTATTGCATTGGATGTTCAAGGTCCATTATATGAGTGAGAACATGTGATATTCGGATTTTTGTTTTTATGAGAGGTCACTCAGTATTATAGACTCTAGTTCCATCCAGGTTGCAGCGAAATTCATGATTTTGTTCTTTTTTATGGCTGCGTAGTATTCCATCGTGTATATGTACCACATTTTTTTAATCCAGTCCTCTTTTGATTGGCAGCATGGTTGTTTCCAGGTTCTGGCTATTGTGAACAATGCTGCGATAAACATACGTGTGCAGGTCTCCTTTTTATACAGTGATTTGTGTTCTTCAGGGTATATTCCCAGTAGGGGGATTGCAGGGTCATATGGAAGGTCAATTTTTAGAGCTTTTAGGAATCGCCACACTGCTTTCCACAGAGGTTGCACTAGTTTACACTCCCACCAACAGTGTAGAAGTGTTCCCTTTTCACCACACCCTCTCTGGCAGCTGTTATTTTTTGAGTTGTTGATAGTTGCCATTCTAACTGGAGTTAGGTGGTATCTCAGCGTGGTTTCGACTTGCATCTCCCTGATGATTAGTGAGGTTGTGCATTTCTTCATGTGTTTGTTGGCTGCTCGAATGTCTTCTTTTGTGAAGTGTCTGTTCATGTCTTTTGCCCATTTTATAATGGGGTTGTTTGTCTTCTTTTCAGTACGCTTCAGTTCCTTGTAGATCCAGGATGTTAAGCCTTTGTCAGACCTAGAGTTGGCAAATACTTTTTCCCAGTCTGTAGACTGTCTCCCTGCTCTCTTGATGGTTTCTTTGGCTTTGCAGAAGCTTGTCAGTTTAATAAGGTCCCATTTGTCTATCTTCTCTCTTAAGTCCTGTGGGTTTCGGGTTTTGTACAGAATTGGATGCCAGTTCCGATTTCCATGAGAGTATTTCCTTCCTTTTCTAAGGTTCTTATGGTTTGAGGTTTTACATTTAGGTCTCTGATCCATTTGGAGTTAACCTTTGTGCATGGGGATAGATAGGGGTCCTGTTTGAATCTTCTCCATGTGGTCAGCCAATTTTCCCAGCACCATTTGCTGAATAGGTTTCCTCTCCCCATTGGTAGGTGGTGGGGGCTTTGTCGAAGATGAGTTGGTTGAGAAATTGAGGTTTTGCTTCTGGAATCTCAATTCTGTTCCATTGATCTATATGCCTGTTCCTGTACCAATACCAAGCTGTTTTGCTGATCGTAGCTTTATAGTAAAGTTTGAAATCTGGTATTGCGATACCACCTGCTTTGTTTATTTTGCTGAGGATTGTTCTGGCTATTCTTGGATGTTTGTGTTTCCATATGAATTCCTGTGTTGTTTTTTCTAGGTCTGAGAAGAATGTTGTTGGTAATTTAATGGGTATTGCATTGAATTTGTAGATTGCCTTAGGTAAGATGGACATCTTCACAATGTTGATTCTTCCGATCCATGAGCATGGGATATTTC
>NW_007233998.1:58261-73383 GCF_000164805.1 Carlito syrichta | reverse complement strand
AGAGAGAGAGAGAGAGAGAGAGAGAGAGAGAGAGAGAAACAGAGACCGAGAGAGCAGTGTTTTGTTTTTAACAATAGATCATGTCATGCTCTGTGACAGCCATGCTTTTAACTGACTCACTTTGCAATTGTGGTGAAGTTTTCTAAAATGCTTGTTATGGAAATTATTCCTAATCCTGTGAACTCTCCATGCTCAGAATTGTCTTCAGTGAACTCTTTACATTCTTATTTCTCAGACTATAAATAAAAGGGTTTAGAGTGGGAGTTACCAGAGTATACATGATGGAAGAAATCAGCTCCTCAGAAGAGTAAGAAGTTGATGAGGGCTTCAGGTAGGTGGCAAAGACTGTGCTATAGAAGAGGACGACTATGGAGAGGTGGGAACTGCATGTGGTCAGGGCTTTTCTTTTCCCCTGTGCTGTTGGAACCCTAGACACAGCACAAAAAATATGAACATAAGAACCTATGATGCAGAGGAGAGGGCTGATTCCTAACAGCCCAGCCAGAGCCATCATCAGGTCCTCATTGAAGTGGGCATCAGAGCAGGAAAGCCATAAGAGTGGGCCAAAATCACAGAAAAAGTGAGGTATCTTTTGATTCGTATAGAAAGATAGCTGGGATAGTAGCAGGATATGGACCAGAGAGATAGAGTGGGCCACTCCCCATGACCCACCGACCAGAACCCCACAACTACAAGGAGTCATTAGGAGTGGGTAGCGCAGAGGATGGCAAATGGCAGCATAGTGGTCAAGAGCCATGACCAATAAAAGCAGATTGTCCATGTCAGCAAAAACAGCAAAGAAGTATAACTGAGTCAGACATCCAGAGAAAAAGATGGATCCATTGCCGGTCCACAAAATCTCCAGCAATTTAGGGGCTGTGGTGGTAGTGAAACAGAGACCCACCAGGGAGAGCTGGCTGAGGAAGAAGTACATGGGAGTGCGGAGGTGGACATCAGCAGCAATGGCCAGCAAAAGTAGCAAGTTCCCTATGAGGCCCAGCAAGTAGAGAGCCAGAAAAAGACCAAAGAGGAACTGCACCTTCTCTGGGTCATTGGACAATCCCAAGAGAACAAAGTCAGGAGTCTGGCTACAGTTCATTTTGGACCTTGTTGTGCTGTAAGAAAGAAATCACTCACTGCAGGCACTGGGTGGGCAGTGCCCTGGATCCTGTTTCTTGGCAGTGGGTCTTCCTTATGCCATCAATCTGAGGAGAAAATGAAATAGCAATGGGAAGTATAAGAATTGGAAATAATAAAGGGTGGTAAAGTGAAGAGATACAAAGGCAATAGAGTGAGAGGAAGAGAGGCTTGCTGGAATCCTTTAAGTGAAAAAGCTGTGATGCATTGTGATGGTATAACTACTTGTCTGTGAATCTGTTTTTGACTGTGATCCCTTTGAAGGTAGAGGCTGCATATTAGTACTTAGCTTAGTGTTGGTACATAGTTGGAGCTCAATAAATGTTCCTATCTATCTACAGGGTAACTACTCTTGTTCAAGCTATTGTTGGTTGGGATCCCTAATGCCCAGGCCATGGACCGGTATTAGTCCCTGGCCTTTAGGAACCAGGCCACACAGCAGAAAGTGAGCAGCAATAGTGGGTGAGTGACGTTCCCTCTACTCTCAGATCATCAGCAACATTAGATTCTTACAGAGGCATGAACCCTATTGTGAACTGTGCATGTGAGGAATCTAGGTTGTGCGCATCTAATGATAATTTAATGCCTGAAGACACACACCCCACCAGCCCCCACCACTACCCCCCGACCATGGAATAATGGTTTTTCACAAAACCAGTCCCTGATTCCAAAAAGGTTGGGGACTGCTGGATTTGAGGATTTCCAGACTCCTCCTTAGTTTAACATGCCCATGCTTGCATCATTTAATATGTTCTTTACACTGCAGCCAGAGTGATCACACACACAAATACACACACACACACACACACACACACACACACACACACATACACACAATCCCTAACGCGTCTTACAAAGCTGAATGTATTCCGACTTTCAGGTACTTCACCAGCCTCTTCCTGTACCATAGTCCACTCATTCTCTGCTCCCAGACACAGTGGTTGTATTTCATTCACTCATGTACACTGCCTTGCTTCTCTGCACTGTTAGTCAACTCCTACTCATCCTTACAATCTCAGTTCAATTGATGACTTTTTAAGGAAGTCTTCCTTTGCCTCTTTGATTGGAAAATCAACCTTCATGTCCTGTCCCCTCACTTCCATAGATAACCACAGTTGTAATATGGAGTATGTAATTCTACTTATTTTGTTTGTATATCTATTCATGTTTTAAAGTTAATGTTAGTCTCCCTCACAAAGCAATAAGGTACATCATCACAGAGACTTAATCTGGTTTTCCTCTCAAATGTAGCCACAGTGCTTGGCATGCAAAAGACAGTATTAGCCACAAAATCAATATATTAATTAATAGAGACTGAAGGCAGGAGAGGGTAATATATTGTTCTCCTGAGGTAGTTTTCTTCCTCTTCAACATTTCAAAAATAAAATGTTTTTCCTCCAAGTATTCCTCCAGTAACAGGGATTTGAAACCTTGGTTCATCCATTTCTTTTATCTCTTAAGTCCAAACGAAGTGCTGTAACATTTTTCCCTACAACATGTTTATCATTTCAGTCCCATTCTCTCATTTCTTGCATATTTGGACTTTCTCAATTAACTTGCTCCCAGCTTTTTTCATCAGCAGCTTAACCTGCTTCCACTCTAGTCACTACGATTCATGTTGCAACCATCTCCCAGAAATTGCCCATATTTCTGCTTTTGGCCTGACTCTTCCTCCAATAAATACTTCTCATGTCTTATAGCATCCCAAATACTCATCTGTGCTTGGTTATGTAAAACTTTGTGTGGATTCATCTACCTATGAAACAGAATATCCCATTACTCATCAGCAGTCAGTCTACATTTCTATTTTTTTTTTTTTTTGTGAGTAGAGTCTCACTCTGTCACCCCAGGCTGGAGTGCAGTGGCACACTCACAGCCATCCCAACATCGACCTGCTGGGCTCTGGCAATCCTTCCACCTCAGTCTTCTAACTACAGGCACGTGCAACCATGCCTGGCTAATTTTTTATTTATTATAGAGACAAGATCTCACCAAGTTGCCTGGGCTTGTCCCGTGGGCTCAGGCAACCCACTCGCCTAGGCCTCCCAAAGTGCTGGGATTACAGGCTGAGCCACCGAGCCCGGCCAGTCTACATTTCTTGAGAGTAAGAATCATGCTTTCTTTATAAAAGTTTTTTAAAAATAGCAGTTAAAGAGCTGAGCACTTAGTTTTCCCTAAGGATTATTGCTTATTGATTGCTTTCAAACAATGAGGATATCTGTCTATTTAACATGTATAAGTCAGGGGAAAAAATGTCCTTTAGATCAATCATCATGAAGAGATGGGTTATGCTATTCTAATTAGAACTTACTGAATTTATCTGAATAAAATATTCATTAGGATGTGATTATATTGTCCTTTTCAACCTGCAGAGCCTATAATCGAAATCTTATGATAAATTTTGTTATAGGCACAGTTTACTTTTCTTTTTCCTTTCATATTTTCATTACCTCCTTGTTTCTAGCTATCTTTAGATAGTCTAATGAATAAGCCCTTGGGGATAAAGAGGTACAAATTTTTCCCTCTTTATTCTAAGCATTTTTTAATGCTTGAGAAGAGAACTTCTGAAACTTTCACCTACTGAAGAATCTTGTAGAGAACTAATTAAAATTTCAGGACTTCAGAAATTTAGTAAATCTGTAGTGGGACATAAAAACTTACATTTTTAACATGCTTGAACAATTCATGTTGCAATCATCTCCCAGAAATTGTACATATTTCTGCTTTTGGCCCTACTCTCCCTCCAAGAAATACCTCTAATATAACAGTCTTGAACTCAGCAGATTGGCAGTTTAACACACATGAGCATCATGTTAAAGTATGTTAATCTGCCAGTCTACTGAGTTGAATTAAAAATGTAGGCTATTCTATCAACTATTCCTCTATTGCTTCTTTTCCTTCTATTTCAATTTTTCCTCTCCTTTATATCGGGAATTGGAGGATTCCTCTTCTATAAGGTTAAGGCTACCCCTACTCCTTTATCTCTTAAGAATAATACTTCCTTCAGCTCTGACAATACCATGCTTCCCGTGTTTTTACGTTTTCTTTCAGGTTGGATCTTCTTGATGATTTTGCTTGAATACTATCATTGCTATAATACTCACTTCCAGGTTATTCCTCTAGAAAATACATAGTTCACACTGGTTCTCAGGTCAGGTGTGGCTTAGTCCTAAGGTTATCTGAATAATAGTTTAGCATCTAGGGGTTGTGAGGTTCTTTCTATGTATCTTGAAATTTTCAGTCCCAGATGGACCGAATTCTAGTACCCTAACATGTCCTCTCCCACCTTTTCTAGCTACACCTCTACTTCTCTTTTTATGACATATTCATTGAAACCTCATTGTCCCTATCACTCATTGATCTTACTCTTCAAATCAATTGTTTTGTCTTCCATGCTCTCTTGAACTCTCTTAAATCCAGCATTTGCTCTTATCATTCCACTGAAATCATTCTCTTCAATGTCAAAGTCCTTAAGTTAATTGATCTCTTAACAAGACTCAACACAGTTGATTCTTCTTTTCTTACTTCAAACATTGACTTTATCTTGCTTTCAAGACCTCCTGGCTTTCCTGTGATCTCACTAACAACTTTTTCATAGTCTTTTTGGCAGGTTTCTTCTCTTCTTTTCTTACTCATGTTTATACCTCTCCTCTTCTCTATATTCTGGTTCCATACTTTAAATATCTATAAATAGATAACTCTCAAATTATATCTTCAATTCTGACTTTTTTCCTTAACTCTAGACTCATATATTTAACTTTCTACTGCTAGATATTTTCACAGTTGTAATTTTACCATGTAAGGTATTTTCTTTCAGCTGTCCTGATTTACATCTTTGGAAACAGATACACAAATTAAATATGTTTTCAAGGTTTTCCAGCCCCTCCCACCCAAGTGCAGAACTTTTGACTTCTATGTTTCAGGAATCCATTTGTCAAATGCTATCTTCCACACTTACCTACTGACTTTCCAATCTCCATTTAACTCAATGTTCTTGATGGGTAGGTTGGACAGACAACAGAATCCCAGGCCCCTTCACACTGGTGAGACCATGTCTGAAGGTAGAGATGATGCAGTTTGGGAGCTGAGCATTATCATTCTTCATCTCTCTTGGGATTAGAAGGGATTTGGCTATAGGAGGAATTTTTCTTGGCCTTGGAGACCCAATTCCCAGAGTTACTCATTAGTGGCAAATCTGGAAGAATTCTTGGTTAAGAAAATTGCCTATAGGTGGTATTGAGGGATAAATTCATCAATTAAACAGAAGTACAATATTAACAATAATTTGGAAATGAAATCAGAAATATCAATTAAAACTCATAACTTCTTTCTAGTCACTGCCGACTCCTTAATCAGAATAGCTTGAATGGTAGACACATGGTTGAAACAGTTTCATGGCCCTTAATAGATCTCTCTCTCTCTCTCTCTCTCTCTCACTCTGTATATATATATATATATATATATATATATATATATATGTGTGTGTGTGTGTGTGTGTGTGTGTGTGTACACACACCTGTTGAAAATCCTTTTCTCCTCATTTCTCATCTAGTAGTCACCATTTTAATAAATGGCCCTATAGTGGTTCATTTGTTGAAGTCATCTATGTCACATTTAGCTGCTAGAAACTGTCAATACAAAGTTTTAAAAGTAAAACTAGTTTGATCAGTTTTATCAGTGCAATTTATTTTTATTTCAAGTAAAAAGTCTAGAGGTAAATAGCATAGAAAGGATAAGGTTGATTCCCAGTGTCATAACAGACTAAAGCTCCTTCTGTCTTCCTAGCATATATGACTTTCATCCTCAAGATCGCCCATTGGGGTTGCATTAGTTTTCGTAATCATGCTGTGTCCCAGGCATAAAATGTGTCTGTGTGTGTGTGTGTGTGTGTGTGTGTGTGTTCCAGTTCTCTGATCCCTTTTCCCCTTTTCAGAGACATTTCTAGAAGCCTCATCCCACATTTTCCATATCTGAATTGTCAGAACACAATCACATGACTACAACTAATTTATGTGTAGGATAAGAAATGTAATCTTTTAATTGACTCTTCAAATAAAATTATACATAAGGAAAAGGAGAATATCTAATTGACACTGGTAGTTTCTTCCATGAATACTATATGGCTTATTTAAAAAACAAATAGCTATTTTACTTTGATAAAACTTAAAAAAATAGTCAAGGAAAGATTAAGTGAGGCACTACATCAAACTTAGCTTGATCGAGCATAAATCCCATCTAACTTTTCCCAATTACTAGTTTGTTTAAAGAAAAAAAGGAAAAAAAAAAGCATTTGTGAGCCAAGGGCAGATCTGATGATTTTACAGGATCAGTCCAGACACAGTTAGACCTTACTGTTTCTCTTTACTGGCTTTTGAACACAGATGTGGGAATGCTCTTTTCAAATCTTTTCAAGAGATCAGGAACCTTGGCCAAGGTCACAAGAACCCAAAAATCTCATTTGATGTCGATGTTCTTTGACTTAGTATCCATGAGACAGCCTGAGGCAAAGGCAGAAAAACTTACTGATATGAAGAAATATCCCTTAGGGTGGCTAAAGAGAGCTCTGTCCAGTCTTTGTGGATAGTGTTTCTAGGGTAGACACTCTGAATTTCAGGTACATCTGTCACCCCCCCCTTAAGACGGAGAAGTAGACATTTATGACAGAATGTGTAAATGTGTAGACTCCTTAATTAGTCATGTAAAAGTTAAGGGATATTAGCATTCAGTAAAAGTATATAGAAAGATATTTAATACAAGGAATTAGATTCTTGGAAATTTTTGGAGTAGCTAAAGAGGCAGATCCTAGACTTCCCTCTTTTTATTTATTTATGAACATTTTTTAAATTTTAAAATTGTGGGGTACAGCTAAGGGTTAGGCACACAAATATGCATCATTCAGGCACCCTTGTTGGTAAGGGGTGTCCCCCATCCTCAGACAGATATTGACTACTGTTAATTCTACCACCTTTCCCTCCCCCGTCCACCCCCTCATAGTTTCCCACCACTGTCAATCCTTTTCTTATATGATAGATGGTCAAGGTCCACTTATGAGTGAGAACATGTGATACTCAGATCTTTGTTTCTGTGAGAGATCACTCAGTATTATAGACTCTAGTTCCATCCAGGTTGCTGCGTATATGTACCACATTTTTAAAATCCAGTCCTCTTTTGATGGACAGCATGGTTGGTTCCAGGTTCTTACTATTGTGAACAATGCTGTGATAAACATACGTGTGCAGGTATCTTTTTGATAGAGTGATTTGAGTTCTTCAGGTTATATTCCCAGTAGGAGGATTGTGGGGTCATATGGGAGGTTGATATTTATAGCTTTTAGGAATCATCACACTGCTTTCCACAGAGGTTGCACTAGTTTACACTCCCACCAACAGTGTAGAAGTGTTCCCTTTTCACCACATCATCTCCAGCATCTGTTATTATTTTAGTTATTTATAATGGCCATTCTGACTGGAGTTAGGTGGTATCTCAGTGTAGTTTTAATTTGCATCTCCTTGATGATTAGTGAGGTTGAACATTTCTTCATGTGTCTGTTGGCCGCTCGTATGTCTTCTTTTGTGAAGTGTCTGTTCATATCTTTGCCCACTTTGTAATGGGGTTGTTTGTTTTTTTCTTTTCAGCATGTTTGAGTTCCTTGTAGAACCAATATGTTAGGCCTTTGTCAGACATGGAGTTGGCAAATACTTTTTCCCAGTCTGTGGGCTGTTTCCCTGCTCTCTTGATGGTTTCTTTGGCTTTGCAGAAGCTTGTCAGTTTAATGAGGTCCCAGACTTCCCTCTTGAAGTGGCTCCAGGGCAGTCCAGATATATAAGGAGAAATACTACCTTGGGGCTACTGATGACACCATGCTGAGGTCAAGAAGCTGCTCCTTCTGCTATTGTTGCTGTGGACGCTACAACTGCTTCCTGCACCCAGGAATGGGCAGAAACACTGCAGTGGGAAGTATGATGTAATCCAAATGCTTTGCTTAGCAACAATAGCCAAGAGCTGGAGAAAGACAGTGTCTCACTTCTACTTTACACATGTAATGCATGTATATCTAATTCTCAATCAGAACTCTTGCCTCAGGAGAATCTTAGCATTTCAACTTCCAACTTTTATAAATAGAATGATGGAATCAAGACAGAGAGTATCAATTCAAGTTATCTCTACATATAATGTGCTTATAGGGATGGAAGAAAGAGAGTATGAATGTTCTCAATAACCCAAGAATGTTTAGAACAGGAATTATTCTGCTTGGTTTAGAAGACTAAGCTCAGCTCAGCACTTGTTCTGATTCTTATCCCTGACACTAAGTAACTAGAAGGAAAAGAAAAACCTGTCCAAAACACTTAAGTAAAGATGAATTTCAAGCAATAACAAAATACCAATAGATTGGGTGGTGTAGACAACAGAAATTTATTTTCACAGTTGTGGAGGCTGGAAATATGAGATGTAGGTACCGGCATGGTCAGGTTTTGGTAAGAGCTCTTTTATGGCTTGTAGACAGCTGGCTTTTTGCTATGTACTTACATGGTCTTTCTTCAGTGTGTGTGTGTGTGTGTGTGTGTGTGTGTGTGTGTGTGTGTGTGTGTGTGTGTGTGTGTGTGTGTGTGTGTGGGGTGGGGGAGAGAGATTTCTTCCTTTTATTAGAGCACTTATCCCATCATAAGGGTCCCACCCTCATGACCTCATCAACCCTAATTAACTCCCAAAGGCTCCATCTTAAATACCATTACATTGGGGTTTAGAACTTTAATATACAAATTCAGGGTAGGAGACCCAAGTCAGTCTTTAGCAGGAGAATGTATGAATGGCAAAACTTAACCTCTATCCTCTTAGGGCCCTAGATGGGTTCTCAAGTTAAATAGACACAAGACAGATTAACAGAAGAAAAGTACATGTGTATTTACTGCAAGTTTAATGTGGCATGAAAGGTTTCATTAAAAAATGAAGGACTAAAGGAACAGAGTCAATTACTTATGTATTGGATTAGACAAAAAAGAGGAAGTTGTGAAAAAGCCACTAAGATAAGTGGGGAGGTTTAAAAGATATTTTTAACAAGGTCTGTACAGAATTCTTGCAGTCTTGACTTCTTATCCTTGAGGATATTTTGTTGCTTTTCCTTCTAGTACAGGGAGGGTGTCTTTCATATGGGACACCTGCTTTTAAAAAACAAAAAAGAAGTCAGAATTATCTTCTTGCACCTGATGTTTTCCAAGAGCCTGTAATTCAAAATAATCAGTATGACCGAGTGGTATAGTTTAACTCCTTCAAGGAAATATGACCACTCAGTACCCAGTGATATTCTACCTAACATGAGCAAATATAATGAAGGGTTTCCTTCCAATATGTGAGGCTCAAAGATAGGATCAAGAGTGACAGTGGTGAGAATAAAGGACTAAAAGGATATAACTAGAAATTATAGTTATAGGATTAATGCACCTTACCAGCCAGAATTATATTCTTATCCAATTGCTTTTTTTTTTTTTTTGAGTTGGAGTTTCACTCCGTCACCCAGACTGGAGTGCAGTGGCCGCTCCTGGCCACCGCAGCCTCCACCCACTGGACTCTGGCGATCCTTCCACCTCAGCCTTCCGAGTAGCCAGAATTACAGGCGTACGCTACCACGCCCGGCTGATTTTTTGATTTATTGTAGAGATGAGGTCTCGCTGCCCAGGTGGGTCTCGAACCCGCGATCTCAGGCAATCCACTCACCTCAGCCTCCCAAAGGCGCGGGATTACAGGCTGAGCCACCGAGCCTGGCTCCAATTGCTTTTAAGAGAAGGCAATTTTTCACTTCTTGTGAGGGAAGGCCTAGAAGTCAATTGTAATTTAACAAAACTCTCCTGGGAGATTTAATCACTCAGGTAAGACGGAGCCATTTTCATGAGAAAGAAGATCATTCAGGTATAATAAATTAGACATTTGTGCTAAAATAATCTAGGCTCCCTTCTCTGTATATGTGTAACCAAAATGAGGAGTGAGTTATTGAGAAGTGGTGTGAATCTTCTTTGTGTGTTTTCTTTTTTTTGACCCAGCAGCCCTTTAAAATCACTGTACAGAAAATCTTATGTGCTTCAGGTACACTTTTTACATCTGAAATCAAGTTGCTACACTTTAGTTAAATAGCCTCATTTTGTATATGTTAAACTCTACAAGCCCCAATTAAATTGGATGATTCTACTGATTAAAACCATGACCCTCTCAGCAAGGTAGCATTTCTTTGGCAAGTCCAGGCAGTACAAGAAGGAATTTCCTTTTATATCAGCACATTATACTTGATCCCTACAACAGCTGATTATTCTGACTCATCACTGCCATTTCTAATTCATCTACCCACTGTTACTGGCAAAATCTAAAAAAAAAAAAAAAAAAAAAAGCAATGCCTTTTAGCTTGTTAATATCTTCCTCAAGGCTGGGCTCCTAGCACTTTGAGAAGCTGCAGGGGCTGAGGTGGGAAGATCACTTGAGGCCAGGATTTCAAGAGCAGGCTGGGCAACATAGTGAGATACTCCATATCTACACACACACACACACACACACACACACACACACACACACACGTTTTAAAAAAAGAAATATATTCCTCAAAAACTCCTCACTTGAAATTCAACTTGCAAGGGCCACCACAATCTGGTCTCACCTACTTCCCACCATTCATTCCACTAGTTTTCATTTAGTATTTTTTTAATAAACAATATTTTTTATTATGATATTGTGGGTTTCGCAGCAACCTGGATGGAACTAGAGTCTATAATACTGAGTGATCTCTCACAGAAACAAAGATCTGAGTATCACATGTTCTCACTCATATAGTGGACCTTGATCATCCAATGTATTACCATAAGAAAATGACTGACAGTGGTGGGAAACTATGGGAGGAGGGGAAGGGAAGGGAGATGGGATTAACGGTAGTAAACATCTGTCTGGGGACGGCGAGTCACCTCTTATCAACAAGGGTGCCTGAATGAAGCATATTTATATACCTGACTTAACTGTACTCTTTGTGTGTTTTCAGTTGCAAACAGTATAAGCTATCTTGGCTAATTTAAACTGATGTAATTTTTAGATAATATTTGGTAAGTCATAGACTATCCTGGAAAAAAATACCATGTTAACACAGATCAAAATAAAACCAAGTAGTTATGTTAATTTCACACAGAAAAACTTCAAAGCAAGGAAAGTTATCAGGGATAAAGGGCATTGCAAGTATAGAGAGTCAGACTGCATTATTCTCCTAGGAATGAAGCCTTGATGTACTAAAGGGGCCTTGCTGGAGAAAATAGCACTGCCATGTCATTACTCAGCTTTTAGGACACTTAGGACTAAATTCTAGATCTGTAATTGATGCCCCAGAAGAACCAGATTTCTCTCTTTCTTGCAGAGAAAACTGAGCTCCATATGCATGATATTGCTAATTGTTAGAACCTAAATCCCATGCTTGCTCCCATCTGCTAGGGAATCTAGGAAATGATTGCAATGTAGTGAGTGTTCACAGATGTCATGACACTTGTATATAAGCATGGAAATAATAAATGTCTTTTATATATAAGCATATAAATAATGCCACTCTTGGCAGAGTGTGAAAAGATATTAGATACTAATTTGTATTTCTTTTTGCTTTTAAAATACAAACATCTCAGACATACACAAAATATAAAATACAAACATTTCAACCATATGAAAAAACTTATTTCATAAATACTTCTTCCCACTGCTCTACTCCTATTATAAAGCAAATCCAAGTCATCACGGTATTTTATTGGTCAATATTTTAGTATGTATAGAATAATAATAATTTTTTATTTTGCCTAAAAATGTTTGAATTTTCCAGTTTTAATAAAAGCCATTTTATTTATTTATTTTTCGCAAATATTTTTCTCCCATTTAACAGGTTGTCTCCTCACTATGTTGATTGTTTCCTTTGCTATGCTGAAGTTTTTTAGTTTAATATCATCCCATTTGTCTACTTTTGTTTTTGTTGACTGTGATTCTGAGGTTTTAACTATAACATTTTTGCCCATCAATGTATTTCTCTCATGCTTTCTCTTCATCATGTTACAGTTTGGGATTTTACAATAAAGTCTTTAATCCGTCTTGATTTGATTTTTGTATAGGATGAGAGATAGGAGTTCATTTTATTCTTTGGCATATGGATATTCAATTTTTTTTAGCACAGGTTATTAAAGAGGGTATCATTTCCCCAGTGTATGTTCTTGATACCTTTGTAGAAAAAAAAGTTGGTTGTAAATATGTGGATTTATTTTGAGGTCCTTTATTCTGTTCCATTGGTCTAGATTTTTTTTTGTTTTAAACCTATACCACACTGTTTTGGTTACTATAGCTTTTTAATATATTTTGAAGTCAGGTAGTGTGATGTCTCTACAGTTGTCCTTTTTGCTCAGAATTGCTCTGACTTTTTGTCTCTTTTTTTTTGGTTTTATATAAATTTTGGGATTTTTTTTCTATTTTTTGAAAAATGATATTGGTATTTTGGTGAGATTGCATTAAACCTGTAGATTTCTCCGGATGGTATGATCACTTTAATAATATTAATTCTTCTGGTATGAGTACGGGGTATCTTTTTATTTGTTTGTGCCCTCTTTGATTTCTTTACCAGGTGCTTTGTAGTTTTCCTTGCAAAAGTCTTTCATCTCCTTGGTTAAATTTATTTTTAGTTTTTGTAGTTATTGTAAATGAGATTGCCTTCTTGATTTCTTTTTTGGCTATTTCACTATCAGTCTAGGGGCTTTTTCATGGCTAGGATACAGGTGGTTGTGGGATGTGAATGTGGAGTCACTCACTCTTTGCCTACACTAGAGAGCCTCTCTGTATTTCTAGCTTATCCCAGCTGAGGACACTGCTTGGCTTCCCTCTCCTTCCTTGCTTTGAATTCCAGTGTTCTTTCTTAGATAATCTAACTGGAATGTGATTATCTACTTGTTATTTTGGATCTTCTTTGTGGAAGAGGCAAGTACCAGATGTCTCTAGTCAGCCATCTTGAAGCCAATCTCCTGAGCTTTTTGTTTTTTTAAATTCATGCTGTTTTAATTTTCTAAAGAGGCATTTAAATTGGAAAAAAAGTAAAAAAGGTTCTGTGTGCAAATGGTATGATTTTCTGCATAGAAAACCCTAAAGACTTCATGAAGCACTGTTATAACTAATACATTTAGCAAAGTTGTAGAATACAATAGCAACGTATAAAATCAGATGGTTTTCTATACACTAACACAAAACTATCCAAAAACAAAATTCAGAAAACAAACTCATTTACAATAGTATCAAAAAATACTTAGGTATAAATTTCACCATGGAGGTAAAGACCTGCATACTGAAAACTATAAAACACTGATTTAAAAAAAATCAAAGATAGCACAATTTCCCGTGTGCACGGAGTGGAAAATGTTAATATTGTTAAAGTGATTCTTACTACTTAATGTGATCTACCGATTTAGTGAAATTCCTATCAAATCCCAATGCCATTTGTTTTACAGAAGTAGAAAAAGCAATTCTAACATTCATATCGATCCAAGAGAGACTCCAGATGGTCAATATAATTTTTAGAAAAAAGAACAAAATTGGAGGCATCACACTTCCAGATTTCAATTTATAATACAAAGCTAAAGTAAATAAAACAGTGTGGTACTGGCATGAAGATAGACAGAAGTCTTAAGGGTGTTGTCCCATAATACTCTGACTCCCAGCCCAAGCCAGAGAGAATCCTGTTTCAAGGACATTTGTGGGCCTGGCATTTGTATAATTAACTAAATCTTAATAGGAATACTCAGACTTTCAAATATTTTAAAAATAATTTACTGATATCATCAATTTCAGTTCTGTCATTGTGAACTATAGAGGACAGAGTGAAAAAAAAGTCTCTAACTGGATTTCATAATTGCTACATTACTTATGTACCCCCTATTTTTTCTTTTTGGAATGAGATTTTCTATTATTTTCATCCTATATCTTCTTTATCATTATACGTTGAGTATGTGATGGGCAGATAAATTGACTTCCTAATTGAAAGATTTTCAGATTCAAAGTACCATACTTGAGGAACAATGCCCAAGAAGCCCTGTCGTCTGCACCATGACCTAATTTAATTTAAAAAACTTAGACTTTGAATTAATGTTATAATGGGAAGACATTTTAAGATTATTAGGAGTAGTAAGTGCACTTTGCATATGGGGACAATGTAAATTATCAGTAGCCAGAAGCAGAACTGTAGTGGGTTATGGATGTCCACAAAATCTTTGACAACCTTTTCTCTTAAGAGGTGGGGCACTACTTGGAAGGCTGAGGCAGAAGGATTGCTGGAACCCAGCATGTCGAGGCTGCAGTGGCCGGAAGCGGCCACTGCACTCCAGTCTGGGCGACAGAGTGAGACTCCAACTCAAAAAAATAAAAAAATAAAAAAAGATGGGGCAGTTCTCCTCCCCGTGAAATTCACTTGGCTTGTGACAACCTTGGTAAATAGAATACAATAATAGCTATGTTACTACTTATTCTTGGTTTTGCCTTTGAGGTGGCTGGCAGCTTTTATCGAGGCCTATTGGCCCCATTAAAAAAACAGTTTTCAGCCAGGCTCCGTGGCTCAGCCTGTAATCTCGTGCTTTGGGAGGCCGAGGTGAGTGAATTGCCTGAGCCCGCGGGTTTGAGACCCGTCTGGGCAACTTGGCGAGCCCTCATCTCTACAATAAAAAATAAAAAACAAAATTAGCCGGGCGTGGTAGCGCGCGCCTGTAGTTCCAGCTACTTGGAAAGCTGAGGCGGATGGATAGCCAGAGCCCAGCAGGTCGAGGCTGCGGTGGCCGGGAGCGGCCCCTACACTCTAGTCTGGGCGACAGAGTGAGACTCCCAATTCAAAAAAACAAACAAAAAACCCAAAAAACCCACCACAGTTTTCTCTGAGGCTTCCCTGTTGAACAAGCACATGCCAGTCACATAAAGGAACTGAGGAAGGAGAAAGAGAGAAGAAAGAGAGAGGG
>NW_007233998.1:0-58241 GCF_000164805.1 Carlito syrichta | reverse complement strand
GGGAGGGGAGGGGAGGAGAGACTCTCTCTCAGCTCTCAGCTATCCCATGCCCAGAGCTGAAGTCATTCCAGCCAAGGCCAAAAACTTTACAGAGTGGAATAAATCATTCTCTTCTGTGTTCTTCCCAATTTCTTACCCACAAAAGCATATAATTTAATTAAATAAGTGTCTTTAAGCTACTGAAATTTGGGGTCCTAGTGTGTTAATAAAAACCCTATAGAGTGCTAGTGCTCCTCTATACTTCACAAACTCCATGCAAGTTGGATTGCGAATCAAGTTCTCTTCAACAGAAATGAGAGTAATAATGATATGTTACTGCTAGTGTGAGACAGTTTAGAGTAGGAATTCCCTTCTCTGCACATCTTGTTTTGTAAACCAGACTAGAATTGAGGGACCAAAGAAGGTAGAGTTAGGAGACAAAAGAAGCATGGAGAAAAGTCAGAATCAAATTGCTTATATTTACAAAAGTAAATGCAGAAACTCAGAATTGTCAGTGTACCATCCTAAAATTGTTTTTCATAGTATTTTCTGTCAACTTCTTTAAATATTTATAAATTCTGGAAGCCACCATCCTTTAAGGGTCAGCAGCCCTTTGTATAAACTTAAAAATGAAGGAATATAGTTATTGTGTTAGTTCCAGAAATACTTCAATAATGATTATTTCTAAGCTTTCGCTTAGCATGAATTTGGTGCCAAGTAAGAAAAAGATAATACATTTTTCGTAAATTCTTTATATTTTACTTATTTGATGTCATATTACATCACATTAAAATTGGCCAAAATAAGTATAGAAATAGGAAAATAATACAAAAAAGGAAGAATTTTGAAAAGAAGAAAATATCAGTCATTCATCTTCCACAGTCAAAGGCTGAGGAAATAATAACATGTTAGTGAGATAGAAAGACTGGAGAATTTTTTTCAAACTGCTTCTAATTTTAACAATATTTTACAGTATTCCTTGACAGTATTGTCAATTTATTTCTGAAAGATTTGTGGAAGTAGAGATTCTAGAACTCTTTAGATGAACCACATCTAAAAGCGTTTAGATGGACTCTTTAGATTATTTTTTGTTAATTAGTGTTTGCAATGTCATATGCTTTAGTTACTTATTTGCCTCCCTGTTAAAAAATAAGAAAACAGGACATATGTCTTTAAAATACCCCTTAGCTCATACGTCAGGTGGCATATATTTTTCTGATTGAGTAATAATTGCCCTAAATTAAATTCTGTGAGATATAAAAGTACACTAATTTTATTGATAACATTATAATGTGCTAACCTAGAGGGACCATACAAATAAAACCTACCTAAAAATTATTCATCTTTTCAATAGGGTAGTACAGGCATATTTTTATACCCAATCTTATATCAGAACATATAAGAAAACATAGCAAATCAATGTCATCAACTGATATCTCCAAAACAAATTGAACCTTAGAGTTTCACGGCTAGCATCCCATTTGTTCACATTTCCCTTACATGATTTACGAAAGTGTTGTTAAATACCACTAGAGCATATTTTTCTATATATTTTTTGCTTTATCCACTCTCCGTTATACATATCTAAACAATTTAAGAAGCAGTATAATTATATTTCTCAATTTTCTCACTGCCTGGTTATTTAAGCTTCAGAGAAGTTTTATGATTTTTTTCGAGTCAGATCCTCTTTCTGATCACCCTATTCAGTGCCTCCTTCACTTTCTTGTTCCTCAAAGTGTAGATCAATGGGTTTAGTACGGGAGTGATCACAGTGTACATGAAGGTAATGATTCGGTCTTGGTCCATGGAACTTCCTGAGGCAGGACGAATATAGATGAAGAGAACAGGTGCATACAAAAGAATAACTACCATAAAGTGGGAGGCACAAGTGGACAGAGCTTTGTGAAGTATGCTGCAAGAATGGGTCTTGAAGAAGAGATAGGTGATAATGTAGAAATAGGAGAGAAGCGTCAGAAAGAAAGAACTCATGGGAATGGTCCCTGTGACGATATTGAGCAGCCACTGATTGAGCTCAGTGCTCCCACAAGCCAGCTTTAGCAATGGTTTAACATCACAGAAGAAGTGATGAATACGGTTGGAACCACAGAAGTTCAGGCGAGAGGTCATTATGGAGTGCAGCAGGGCATGGAAAAAACCAATGATCCAAACTGTGACAGCCATCTGGGTACAGAGCTGAGGATTCATGATGGCAGTGTAACGAAGTGGTTTGCAAATAGCTACAAAGCGGTCAAATGCCATCACAGCCAACAACATGGCCTCTGTACTGCCAAAGAAGTGAAAGAAATGAAGCTGGCTTATGCATCCCAAGAAAGAAATTGTTTTATGTGTAGAGAGGAAGTTCTCTAGCATTTTTGGCAGTGTCACCGTGGAATAGCAGATATCTAGACATGACAGGTTTCCCAAGAAGAAATACATAGGTAAATGGAGTCTGGGATCAGAGATGACAACCATCAAGATGGCTCCATTTCCAGCCACATTAGCGAAGTAGATGGCAAGGAAAACCACGAAGAGGAAAGGCTGCAGTTCTTGGATGTCTGTTACTCCCAGGAGGAGAAATTCAGTTACTGAGGTTTGATTTGGCATCACTTGAAATGAAAACAAAAAACAAGATAGTGTCTGAATGTTATTGCTAATGGGAATTAGAGTCCTTCCAGCTCAGAAGTTTCTCACTAAGCCAAAATATTTTGAGGGAAAGTATTGTTGTTTCACATAATCACAACCTCAGAAGTTGTATAGGATTTTTGGTTTTAGACTGTTAATTATTAAGGATACATGTTTGTTATAAACTCTGACTCAACCATTTCTTTTTGAAATATGTTTTCATATTATTTTTCTTTTTTCAAGAGATCAGAGCATGTTGCCAGCCTACAATCTTCTCTGGCTGTGAACATCTACATTGTTACATTTCATCTTCTCAAGTCAGCTGTAATGGGGGGAAATTTTAAAGCACACAACCAAGTATTATTTCTTGGTCTAGTAAGAAGCCACCTACACGATTTTAACTTAAGAAAAATTGACAAGGATGACCTTACTACAACCACAAAATCTTTTTAAAATTTAAAAAAATCTAATAGTAATTGCATTTTCTAATCATAGAACATAAATGGGGCTAGAAATTTTTGTCTTACAGATCTCTTCCTTACTGCATTCCTGAAAATGTTATAATACCCTATGGGGATATGAAACATGGCCACACGAATTATGTACTAGCCCGACTTGAAGTGTATTTTAAATTTTATCAGTATTATATCTGACGATGGGCTCAGTTTTTTCTGTAATCTCAGCCTTTATATATTCTCAAAATAGGATCCCAAATTACTCCTGACTTGAGACACCTTCCTTTGTCAGATCTGTGAATTCCTGGATATGAACAGTTCTTTCTCTGATAGACTAAAGTTTCTTTTTTTTCCACAAATACTGACCTCTCGGTGAAGTATCTATTCAATCTTGAAATCCTGTCTTTTCTTATCATCTATTTTCTTAAGTCCTGGTTTTATTTTGTCTAAAATAAATCCACTTTTCAGATATCTAAAAAAATTATCATTCCTGTTTAAAATACAAATGATATGGCAATTATCATTTTTGGTTCTCTGACCCAGAAAACAAAATTATATCAAAAACTCATATGTGAAAATATGTTTATCTAACTCTTAAAGACAGTTAGCAATAAGACTAGTCTTTAGTAAATTTTTACCTTCACTGAAATCTCAATACTTAAGAGACTATGAATTTGCCTTGAAAACTGTCTAAGGCTGTTTGTAGTGTCTTATATTTGTAATCCCAGCATTTGAAGAGGCTAAGACGGGAGCAGCACCTGAGTCCAGGAATTTGACACCAGTCTGGGGAACATAGCAAGACTCTGACTCTACCAAAATAAATAAATAAATAAATAAATAAAAAGAACATTTAGAAAGCTAGGTATGTTGAATTTAGAATAAGATATGGCAATAAAAATATATGAAGTAAAATAACTTTATATTCCACAAACACTGTGAAGCTCCACCAATAGATGGAAATCAGCTCTAAATCCTAAATCTAATTGTAATGCTAGCAAGTAAACAGATCATTCACTAACATATTGAAAATATGAACAACTTTCCAACCTGTCTTCTATTTCAATTCTCTTACCTGATTGAATATTCTGATTCACAGGTAAGAAAACTTTTCAAGTTTATATTCCCAGTGATTATAAAAGTTGAAAAATATTTGAAGTGATGGTTCATGTTGGAACTGCAGCATAAGCTCCGTATCTTCAAAAACTTCCTTCTCTTTTGCTGAAGTCACCTGCTTTTTAATGAGCCTCAGATCTCTAGACACAAAAATCCAAGGAGAGATTGTCCCCTGGTGCTAAGAAAGACTTTTATAAGAATAAACAGGATACCATTCCATGCCTGCAATATGCAAGTAGCCTTGGGGATTTCCTATGTAAAGTTTCTTTTTTTCCCTTTTTCATTCTTTCTACTTTCTTTTCTTACTAAGTTTGTTCCTTAGTTCAGAACTATGGACAACACAGGTCTCAGTGGCTTAATATATTTTCTTAGTCATATTTCTTTTTGTTTCTAAGGACAGATGTATGGATTTACCTTCTCATTTGGGGGACTCCCCTGCAAAATACTCTGGTGTATAAAATGGAAAGAAAAGTCACACTGAAAATTTAGAAATGGGTGACAGTTATATCCCACTGATAAGTACAGAAAGAGGATTGTTTTAATATTTAACTCATTTATTACTGAGTTTCTATGGATCTTCAAGAAAGAAAAAAAGAGAAATAAAGAGAAGTATTACTTTTGTTTCTTGTAAATATGCATCTTCACAGTTGGTTATAACACTATTTTTAAAAAACCTGGAGTCTAAAAGACTACATTTGGGGGAAAATCCTGGTCTATCTGAAGTGTATCCTCACTTCTTGCTCTATTCTTTAGGTAAGAAAATATCTGTATGATTTATTCAAGGAGTATCTATGTGTGATCTACCAATCATCCAAAGAATCTAATAACAGTTATAAATAAATCTTTCTATTGAGTTGCTACTTTTGTTACTGTGGAGCAGTTTGTTATATATTTATCCTATTAATAATTCCTTTTTATTTTATATGCTAAACAATGTAATACAAATGAATAACATTTATTACACACTTGTTCTGTACAAGATACTGTTCTGAGTTCTTTTTTACGTATATTGGCTCATCTAATTCTCACAAAAAAAAACCATGAAAGAAGTAATAAAATCATTCCTCTTTTACCCTAAGAAAACTGAGGTTCAGAAGATGTAAGTAAATTTCCCCTTTTCTTATGATACATTGTGAAACTAGAATTCAACCTGAGGTTCTTTAGTTCTAGAGACCACTGCAACATGTTCTTTCTTTCAAAATGTCACTCACCTCTATTTTGCTACAGTTTTTTACTTGATTTGAAATTTACTATTTTGATGAAGTCATGATTAACAATTTTCTTCTTTTGTTTCATGTGAGCTTGTTTTTATATTATTTTTCTCCTCACCTAAAATAAAATTGTCTTAAATTTTCTTTTATTACAAGGCAAGAGTCATGGGCACGTGACCTATGTAGTCACACAGAACCTTGCACTCAGAAGGGACCCACGCTTGGTTTAATGCTTTGTGATCACCATCTTGTAATTCTTAATAATTTTAGAACAAGGCACCACACATTTTTATTTTTCACAATGTGCCACAGATTATGTAAATGGTCTGGTTTATTAGATTCAAAGTTTTATATTAATTATCTAGAGCTCTAATCTTTTAGAAGTTATCTTTATATATGCTTTGGGCTAATCTGCCAGAATTGGCTCTCCTTTGTTTCTCTATAGGTGGACAAGTAGCTAGTTTCTATTCACAGTTTTTAATGTAATCTCTATAATGTTTTGAGGCTCCCAAAATGCATGGTCTGTTTTCTGCTTTTAGATTATTTCACTAACATGAATTTTAATTAACATGAATTTATTGTAGGCCTTTATATCCTATAGTTTAGGTCCAATATTTACTAATCTTTTGTAATAATGCCTTGAAGATTTTTGTAACTCATTTCCTAAGCAATTTCAATATTATTAACAACTTTATTAATAAAAGAAAAATCTAAAGACAGAACAATGCAGCAAGTTAACATTGAGATCCTTGGGTAAGGCCAAGATTCTTTTTTTAATGGTTATTTTTTAAAGTGATAAGTAACAATTGTATATTTGTGGGATACAATGTGATACTTCAAAACATGCTTTCATTGTGCAATGATCAAATCAGGATAGTTAGCATATTCACCACTTCAAATATTTATCATCTCTCTGTGATGAAAATATTTAATTTTTTTTAGCAATCTTGAAATATACATTATTATTAACTGTAGTCACCATGCTTTGCAATAGAACACCAAAATATATTCCTCTTATTTAATAGAAACTTTGTATTGTCAACCAATATCTTCCCTTTTCTTGTCCATTTTTCCATCTCAGTCTCTGGTAACCACCATTCTACTATCTACTTATATGAGTTTGATTTTTTAGATTTCACATATAAGTGAGATGAAATCATAAGGGATTTGTCTTCATGTGCCCAGCTTATTTCTTTTTTTGTATTTTATTTTATTTTTTAATTATTATTTTAGAGATGTGGGGTACACTTCAGGATCAGGTATACAAGTGGTCGTCATATGGGTACCCTTATTGATGTTATATTCCCCCCACCCCCTGGTACTGCTAATCCTTTCCTTCCTTCCCTCCTTCCTCTTTCTCTCTCTCCCCCTCCCTCCCTTCTTTCTTTTCTCTCTGTCTCTCTCTCTCTCTCTCTCTCTCAAGAAATCAGTTCCAATCCTTTTATTATTTTTGGTGAAATACACATTACGGGAAATTTACCATCCTTGCCATTTTTAAGTGTACAGTTCAAGTGGCATTAAGTACATTCACATTTTTGTGCTACTATCATTCCACAGCTTTTCATCTAGCAATCCTAAACCTCTACACCCATTAAACAAGTATTCCTTCCTGTTCTTCCTACAGTTCCTGGCAACCACCATTCTACTTTCTGTCTCTGAATTTAATTATTCCAAATACCTCATATACATGGAATCATACATTGTCCTTTGTGACTATCTAGGAATTAGCATGTCTTTATGGTTCATTCATGTTGCAGCATGTGTAAGAATGCTTTCCCTTCTTAAGGCTGAATAATATTCCATTTATGTCTATATCACATTTTGTTGATCTATTCAGCCATTGATGGGCAATTGGGCTGCTTCTGCCTTTTGGCTATTGTGAATAATTCTTCTATGGACATGGGGATACAAATATCTCTTTAGGTCCCTGTCTTAAATTCTTTTGGATGTATACTTAGAAGTGGAATTGCTAAATTACATGGTAATTCTATTTTTACTTTTTTGAGGAACTGCCATATTGTTTTCCATATCATTTGCACCATTTTACATTCCCACCAACAATGCACAAGTTCCAATTTTTCCACATCCTGGGCAAAACTAGTTATTTTATGTTTTGTTTTTGCTTTTATAGTTGTCATCCTAATGAGTATGAGGTAGTATCTCATTGTGGTTTTGAATAGTTCCTTAACAATTAGCAACGCTAAACATATTTTTCATGCACTACTTGAAAAATTTGTTGACCACTTGTATATGTTCTTTGACTTTGTCTATTTAAGTTCTTTGTCCTTTAAAAAATCTAATTGTTTGTTTTTTTATGTTGAGTTGTAAGAGTTCTTTATATAACCCCTTATCAAATATGTAATTGCCAATCCCTTTCTTATAGTATTATGGTAAATGTTCAGTGTCCGCTTATGAGTGAGAACATGTGGCACTCAGTTCTTTGTTCCTGTGATAGATCACTGAATATTTATAAACTCTAAATCCATCCAAGTTGCTGCAAAGTCCATAATTTTGTCATTCTTTATGACTGTGTAATATTCCATTGTGTATATGTATCACATTTTTTTTATCTAGTCCAGTTTTGATGCACAGCATGGTTGGTTCAATATTTTTGCTATTGTGAATAGTGCTGCAATAAATATAGAATTATTTGAGTTCCTCCTGGTATATTCCCAGTGGGGGAATTGTTGGGTCATATGGAAGTTAAATTTATTGCTCTTTTAGGAATTGTCACACTGATTTCCATAAAGGTTGAACTAATATGCATTCTCACCAGCAGTGCAGAAGCATTTCCCTTTCTCTGTATCCTTGCCAGCATCTGTTGCTTTTTGTTTTATTAATATGGCCATTCTTATTAGGATTAGATGGTATCTCGATGTAGTTTTAATTTCTATGATAATTAGTGAGACTGAGCCCTTTTCCATGTGTCTGTTGACAACTCACATGTCTTCTTTTGAACACTGTCTTTTCATTTCTTTTGCCCATTTTTTAATGGGGCTGTTGGTTTCTTTTCAGCATGTTTGATTTCCTTGTAAATCTTAGTTTATTTCATTTAACATAATGCTTATTCATGTTGTTGCAGATGACAGAATTTTATGGTTTTTTAAGGATAAGTAGTATTCTATCATGTATATATACCACATTTAAAAAAATCCATGAATCCGTGATGTGCACTTAGGTTGTTTTCATCTCTTGGTTACTGTGAATAATGCTGCACTGAACATAAGAATGCAGACTTCTAATTTACATATTGATTTCTATTTCTTTGGATGTATACCCCATAGTAGGATTGCTGGATCACATGGTAATTCTAATTTTAGGGTGCGTGTGTGTGAGAGAGAAACTTCCATATGGTTTTTCAAAATGGTTATACTAATTTACAGCACCACCAATAGTGTGTAAGAGTTCCCTTTACCTTATGTCTTCGACTACATTTGTTAGCTTTCATCATTTTGGTACTAGCTATCTAACAAGCATGAGATAATATCTTACTGTGGTTTTAATTTGCATTTCTCTGATGATTGGAGATGTTGAGCACTTTTCCATATATATGTTGGCAATGTATATGTCTTTTTTTTGAGAAGTGTATAATCAACTTTGCTCATTTTTGAATGAAAATATTTGTTTTCTTATTATTGCATAACTTGAGTTTTTTGTATATTTTGAATATTAGCTCCATATCTGATATGAGATTTGCAAATATTTTCCCCATTTCTTGGTCTTTCCTTGTACTCTATCAATTTTTTTCTTTGCTGTGCTGAAAATTTTTAGCTTGATGCAATCTCTTTCTATTTTTGCTTTCATTGCCTGTGATTTTGGTCATATTCAAGAAATCTCTACTCATACAAATGTCATGGAGCTTTCCTTCTATGTCTTCTTCTAGTAGTTTTACAGTTTTAAGGCTTACATTTAAGTCTTTAATCCATTTTGGGTTGATTATTGTATAAAGGGTGGGATAAAGGTCCATTTTCATTCTTTTTTATGAGAATATTCAGTTTTCCAACACCATTTATTAAAGAAGACTGCCCTTAATCCGTTGTATGTTTTTGGCTTATCTGTCAAGAATCAATTTATCATTGATGTGTGAGCTTATTTCTGAATTCTTTATTCTATTTCAATGGCCATAACTTTTTTTTTTTTACCATAACTTTTTAATACATTTTAAAATTCAGTAGTGTGATACTTCCACTTTTGTTCTTTTGGTCAAGATGTCTTTGGCTTTTATATTTTTATTTTATTTTTTATAATCAATATTTTTTATTATGATATTGTGGGGTACAGTTAAGGGTTAGGCATACAAATATGCTTCATTCAGGCACCCTTGTTGATAAGAGGTATCTCCCCCTCCCCAGACAGATATTTACTACTGTTAATCCCATCTCCCTCCCCCTCCCCCCCATAGTTTCCCACCACTGTCAGTCATTTTCTTATAGTATTATATTGGATGTTCAAGGTCCAATATATGAGTGAGAACATGTGATACTCAGATCTTTGTTTCTGTGAGAGGTCACTCAGTATTATAGACTCCAGTTCCATCCAGTTTGCTGTGAAATTCATGATTTTGTTCTTTTTTATGGCTGCATAGTATTCCCTCGTGTATATGTATCACATTTTTTTAAATCCAGTCCTCTTTTGGTGGATAGCATGGTTGGTTCCAGGTTCTTGCTATTGTGAACAATGCTGCGATAAACATACATGTGCAGGTATCTTTTTTATAGAGTGATTTGAGTTCTTCAGGGTATATTCCCAGTAGGGGGATTGTGGGGTCATATGGGAGGTCGATATTTAGAGCTTTTAGGAATCGCCATACTGTTTTCCATAGACGTTGCACTAGTTTGCATTCCCACCAACAGTGTAGAAGTGTTCCCTTTTCGCCACACCCTCTCTAGCAACTGTTACTTTTAGAGTTATTGATAATTGCCATTCTGATTGGAGTTAGGTGGTATCTCAGTGTGGTTTTGATTTGCATCTCCCGGATGATTAGTGAGGTTGAACATTTCTTCATGTGTCTGTTGGCTGCTCGGATGTCTTCCTTTGAGAAATGTCTGTTCATATCTTTTGCCCATTTTATAATGGGGTTGTTTGTTTTTTTCTTTTCAGCACATTTGAGTTCCTTGTAGATCCAAGATGTTAAGCCTTTGTCAGATCTGGAGTTGGCAAATCCTTTTTCCCAGTCTGTAGGCTGTCTCCTGCTCTCTCGATGATTTCTTTGGCTTTGCAGAAACTTGTCAGTTTAATGAGGTCCCACTTGTCTATCTTCTCTCTTATAGCCTGTGGGTTTTAGGTTTTGTTCAGGAATTGGATGCCAGTTCCAATTTCCATGAGGGTATGTCCTTCATTTTCTAAGGTTCTTATGGTTTGAGGTTTTACATTTAAGTCTCTGATCCATTTAGAGTTAATTTTTGTGTATGGGGACAGATAGGGGTCTTGTTTGAGTCTTCTGCATGTGGTCAGCCAATTTTCCCCACACCATTTATTGAATAGGTTCTTCTCTCCCCAGTGGTAGGTGATGGAGGCTTTGTTGAAGATGAGTTGGTTGAGAAATTGAGGTTTAGCTTCTGGAATCTCAATTCTATTCCATTGGTCTATATGCCTGTTTTTGTACCAATACCAAGCTGTTTTGATTATTGTAACTTTATAGTAAAGTTTGAAGTCTGGTAATGTGATACCACCTGCTTTGTTTTTTTGCTGAGGATTATTCTGGCTATTCTTGGTCATTTGTGTTTCCAAATGAATTCCTGTATTGTTTTTTCTAGATCTGAGAAGAATGTTCCTGGTAATTTGATGGATATTGCATTAAATCTGTAGAATGCCTTAGGTAGGATGGACATCTTCATGATGTTGATTCTTCCAATCCATGAGCATGGGATATTTTTCCACTTGTTTGTGTCATCTTTGATTTCTTTGAGCAGTGTTTGGTAGTTTTCATTATAAAGGTCTTTCACATTTCTGATTAGGAAGATGCCAAGGTATTTCATTTTTTTTGTGGCTATTGTGAATGGAATTGTGTTTTTTATTTGGATTTCTGTTTGTTCATTATTGGTGTAAAGAAATGCGATTGTCTTTTGCATATTTATTTCATATCCTGAGATTTGCCAAAGTCCTTTATCAGTGTAAAGAGGTTTTTGACAGAGTCTACAGGGTTTTCAAGGTACAAGATCATGTCATCTGCAAAGAGAGATAACTTGACTTCCTCTTTTCCTATTTAGATACCCCTGATTGCCTTTTCTTCTCTGATTGCTCTAGCCAGGACTTCCAATACTATATTGAACAGGAGGGGTGAGAGTGGACATTCTTGTCTTGTTCCAGTTTTCAGGGGAAATGGTTCCAATTTTTGTCCATTTAGGAGTATGCTGGCTGTGGGTTTCTCATAGGTGGCTTTTACTATTTTGAGGTATGTTCCCCATATGCCTAGATGTTCGAGGGTTTTTATCAAGAAGGGGTGCTGGATTTTATCAAAAACTTTTTCTGCATCTAATGATATAATCATGCGGTTTTTGTTTTGACACCTGTTGATATATTTAATTACATTTATGGTTTTACGAATGTTGAACCAGCCTTGTAACCCAGGGATGAAGCTTACTTGGTCATGATGGATGATTTTTGAGATGTGTTATTGAATCCGGTTTGCTAGGTTCTTGTTGAGAATTTTAGCATCTATGTTCATTAAAGATACTGGCCTGTAGTTCTCTTTCTTTGTTGGGTCTTTACCTGGCTTGGGTATCAATGTGATGTTAGCTTCGTAAAATGATTTGGGGAAAGTTCCATCTTTCTCAATTGCCTGGAATACCTGCAGTAGGATTGGTATCAGCTCCTCCTTTAATGTCTTGTAGAATTTTGCTGGAAAGCCATCTGGTCCAGGGTTTTTTTTGTAGGTAGTTTTCTTATTATGTAGTCAATTTCCTTGATTGTCATTGGTCTATTTAAGGTCTCAATTTCTTCTTATTTCATCCTAGGCAGGTTGTGTGATGACAGAAAGTGCTCCATTTTCTTAAGGTTTTCAAGTTTGTTTCCATACAAGTGTACATAGTAGTCTCTAATGATCTTTTGTATTTCTTCAGGATCAGATGTGACTTCATCTTTTGTGTTTCTGATTGTGTTTATTTGGGCTTTTTCTCTCTTTTTCTTGGTCAGTGTAGCTAGGGGACCATCGATCTTGTTTATCCTTTCGAAGAACCAGCGTTTTGTTTCATTGATTTTTTTGTATTATCTTTTTGTCTTCTATGTCCTGGATTTGGGCTTTTATTTTGGTGATCTGGATTCTTCTGCTGAAATTAGGGTTTTTGTGGTCTTACTTTTCCAGCTTCCTTAGGTGGCTTATTAGGCTGTTAATTTGTGCTCATTCCATTTTCTTCATGTTCGTTTGTAGGGATATAAATTCCCCTCTTATTACAGCTTTCATGGTGACCCAGAGATTTTGGTAAAATGTTTCTTCATTTTCACTTGTTTCCAGGTATCTTTTAATCTCTGTTTTGATTTCATATTTAACCCAGGAGTTGTTTAGCATCATGCTGTTTAGTGTCCATGTCTGTGTGGGTTTTGGGGGGACCTTGTTGGTGTTAATGTTTATTTTTATTCCACTGTGATCCAAGAAGGTGCATGGTAAAATTTCAGTCCTTTTAAATTTGCTTATGCTTGATTTATGGCCAAGTATGTGGTCAATCTTAGAGTACGTTCCATGCGGTGATGAGTAGAATGTGTATTCTGTGGTCTTTGGATGGAGGGTTCTGTAGGTATCAATTAAGTCCATTTGATCAAGAGTCACATTGAGGTTTTGGATCTCGTTGCTGATTTTTTTGTCCTGATGATCTATCTAGAGTTGTGAGTGGGATATTAAAGTCCCCAGCTATGATGGTATTGGAATCGATATCTTTTTTTAGTTTACCTAGGAGCTGCTTTATGAAAGTTGGTCCTCCTATGTTTGGTGCATATATGTTTAGGATGGATATTTCTTGTTGATGGATTGAAACTTTTATCATTATGTAGTGGCCTTCTGTATCTTTTTAAATTTTTGATAGCTTAAAGGGTATTTTGTCTGAGATTAAGATCACAACTCCTCCTTTCTTTTGTGTTCTATTCACTTGAAAATTTGTTTCCCATCCTCTTACTTTGAGTCTGTGAGTGTCCTTTCTAGTGAGGTGAGTCTCTTGAAGGCAATAGATTGTTGCCTGGTGATATTTTATCCATTTTGCCATTCTATGTCTTTTCAGTGGTGCATTTAGTCCATTCACATTCAAGCTAATTATTGAAATGTGAGAGTTGATCCCTATCATAATGTTCTTACAGAGCTGTTGTTCTTCCTGTTTGTGTGTTGTCTTTCTTTGTGTTTTAGAGTTGGCTCATGTGTGTTTTTAATCTTTTGCCTGTACTCTTGTGAAGAACGTTATTGTTCTTTTTCCTTTTCTTCTTTGTTCGATACTTTCTTAAGTGTTTCTTGTAGAGGTGGGCTGGTGGCAGCATAGGTTTTAGGGATTGGATATCTGGGAAAGATTTCAATTTTCTCTCACTGATGAAGCATAGCTTGGCTGGGTAGGTTATTCTTGGTTGAGATTGTTTATATTTTAGACCTTTGAAGATAGCGCTCCAAGCTCTCCTAGACTGGAGGGTTTCTGTAGACAAATCTGTTGCTATTCTAATTGGACTTCCCTGGTAGGTAGTCTGACCTTTTCCTCTTGCAGCCTTAGGATTTTTTCTTTTATACCTGCTTTGTTTAGTTGAATTATTGTGTCTCTGGGGTTGGTCTTCTCATTTGTTGTCTTGCAGGGGTTCTCTGAATCTCTTGTGTTTTCATCACTGATGAGATGAGGGAAGTTTTCATGAATGATTTCATGAAATGTTTGTTCCAGTGAAGCCTCTGTTTCTGTCTCTGCCTTAGGAAGGTCAATTACTCTTAGGTTCGGTCTCTTAAAGTGATCATTCATCTCTTGAAGATTTTCTGTCTTTTTGAGCTTCTTTTCTATGCTTTTGACAGTTTGGGTTAATTCTGTGTTTTGGTCTTTGAGCTCTGAGATTCTTTCTTCTGCTTGGGTAATTCTGCTTTCCATGCTAATTAGTTTGCTATTTATTTCCATCACAGTATTCTTTACTGCTGTCATTTCTGACATCAGCTCCTTCCTATTTTCCTCTTGTCTCTTCCTCAATTTTTAAAATTCTCTCTATTGATGTCTTGATATCTGGGTTTGTTGCATGTGACCAGTCATTCTGGGGGCTCGTCATTGTTTGTATTCTGGAGTCTGTTTTCTCAGTGTCTGACCTCCCAGAGGTCTGTGTGAGACCTATATTCTTCTTATGGTTTTTCTTTATTTTTGTGGTTTTTTTCCCCCACTACTTTTTCCTTCCCTCCATGTCACTGTCTTCTTTAATTCTGTTATTCAGGGGTAGAGGGGTTGCCTTTACTTTTGTTTGTTCAATCTCCTATTCTTCTTTATGTATGTCCTCTTATTTTGTTCAATTCTGGAGTTGCACTGTAGGTTGGGGGTGGTCCTTTTTGCAGTTTTGAGATTTACTTAAGGGGGGAGCTGTGATTCAAAATCTATCTACAGGTCCTGGTATCTGTCGACAGGTATATGGATAATCAGAAACTCACTTCCCACTGCCTTGGAATCTGTCCACGCAGTGGGGCTGTAGATTTACTCCCTGAAATAAAATGAGGTCAGCAGAGGGAAGAGAATGTAGCAGACAGTGGGGGAAGAAGGGGTGGAGAGAGAGAGGAGTAAGGGGGGAAACAGACGAGTGTACCAACAAATGGAGTGAGAGACTTAAACTGAAACAGATAAAAGCAATAGACTACGGCTATAGACTAACCAACTCCCATACAAAAAAAACTAAAACATACAATGATGCTAACATACAAGATAACCAACCACATTTTTGGTGTGCTGTTCCTCTATACAAAGATATGATTTACAGAGAGGAGAAAAGAGAAGAAAAGGAAGAGAGAAAAAAAGGAACAAAACAGTAGGAATAGAATCAAGTCATTAAACTAACAGAACCAATCGAGCACACTCTGAGACTTTTTGTTTAAGTCCAATGTCCTTTCAGCTCTGATTTCCAACTGTTTTCTCAAGCTGGTAAATTTGTTCACAGTTAGGGTAAGTTGCACCTGGCTTCCTGTGAAGGACAGTTCAGATCACCACTCAAATCTGGCCGGTGTGTTTTTCAAGCTTTTTTGTCCCGTTTCAGTGTTGTTACCTTGAATCGCCAGCAGGTGGTGCTATCTCATAGCCCCAGAGGGGGTGGAGCTGGACAGGAGCTGGGCAGAGGCCAGAGATGGGAGCCTGCCTCAGGGCACACAGGAGGAGACCCACGGCTGGAAGGATGTCATGGTGGCAGCAAAGGTGGCAGCGATCCTAGCAGATCTTGCCTGCAGGGTCTTCAAGGACTGAAATCATGGATCACCTCAGGCACGGGTGGCCTGATGCACTATGGCTGCTGTGGAGGCTGTGACAGTGCCGGCGGCTGCTGTGTCTGCATCTGCAGTGGTTGTTCAGACCGCAGCGATGCCCCAGCGGTGGTGATGGCCAAGCTCCATGTGAAGAGCAGGCTGCTGACGGTGGGATCTGCAGCCCCCGGGGAAAGAGCCAGAGACCCTCTGCGTTCTCCTTTGCAGAGGGTCTCATAGACCAGGCTGCCCCGTTGCCATCTTTGTCTTTGGCTTTTGAAGTTCTTTGTGGTTCCATACAAATGTCAGGATTTTTTTCTATTTCTGTGAGGAATGACATTGGAATTATGATAGGGATTCCATTGAATCTATAGGTCACTTTCGGTAGAATGGATATTTTAACAATATTAATTTTTCCAATTTATAAGCATGAGATATTTTTCATTTATTTTTGTCATCTTTAGTATCTTTCATCAACATTTTATAGTTTTCAGTGTGCATATCTTTCCCTTTCTTGGATAAACTTACTCCAAAGTATGTTTTTGATAGTCTTCTAAATGAGATTTATTGTTAGTATATAAAAATACTACCAATTAAAAAAAAATTATTTTGTAACAGGCAATTTTACTGAATAATTTTATCAATTTTATCAGCTTCTTAAAGAGTCTTAAGGATTTTCTATATATAAAATTATGTTGTCAGCAGACATAATTTCACCTCATTATTTCTTTTTCTTATCTTATTGCTCTGGGTAGAACTTCCAGTATTATGCTGAATAGAAATGATGACAGTGGGCATCCTTGTATTATTTCTAATATTAGATAAATAATATTCAACTTTTTACTGTTGCCTATGATGTTACCTATTGACTTGTCACATATAGCTTTTAATGGCAAACATTTCTTCTATTTCTAATTTGTTGAGAATGTTTATCACGAAAGAATGCTGAATGCTGTCAAATGCTTTATCTGCAGCTATTGAAATAGCTATATAGTTTTTGACTTTCATTCTGTTTATGTAATATGTCACATTTATTGATTTGCATTTGTTGAACCATTCTTGCATTTCTGAGATGAATTCCACTCGATCATGGTGCATTGTCTTTTAATGTTCTGTTGAATATGGTTTGAATGCATTTTATTGAAGATTTTTGCATCAATGTTCATCAGGAATATTGGTCTGCAGTTTTCTTTTTCATGTCCTTGTCTGGTTTTGGTATAAGGATAATTTTGGCTTCACAAAATAAGTGTGAAAGTATTATTTCTTCCATTATTTGAAAGAGTTTAAGAAGAATTGATATAAGTTCTTCTTTCTTTCTTTTTTTATTTTAAAGATGTGGGATACCATTCAGGATTAGGTGTTCAAGTGGTCATCGTACTGGTGAAATTTGGGTTTCCCTTTGGTCCCCACTTCACTTGGTTTGAGATCAGCAGTAAAGCCATGAGGTCCTGGGCTTTTTGATTAGAGAGTTTTTATTACTGATTCAATCTCCTTTCTTGTTACTGGGTGATTCCAATCTTTTATTTATTTATGATTCAGTCTTATAGGTTTTATTGTCTAGAAATTTATCCATTTATTGTTGCCCAGTTTGTGGGCATACAGTTGTTCATAATAATCTCTTATATCTGTTATATTTCTGTGGAATGTCTCCTTTTTCATTTTTGCTTTTATTTTAGTCTTTTCTTTCTTTCTTAGTCTAGCTAAAGGTTTATTATTTTTGTTTATCTTTAAAAAAACTCTTTATTGATGTTTTCTGTTGTTTTTCTATTCTCTCTTCTATATATTTATGCTCTGAAATTTATTACTTTATTTCATCTACTAATTTTTGATGCAGTTTGCACTTGTTTTTGTTATTCTTTAAGGTGTAACTTTAGGTTATTTGAGATCTTTTTAAAATTTAGGTATTTACTGATATAAACTTCTCTTTTACAGTTGCTTTTGCTGTATTTCATAAATTTGAGTATGTTATAATTCTATTTTCCTTTGTCTCAAACTGTTTTTTAAATTTGGTTTTAAGTTTTTCATTAATCCATTGGGGTTTTTTTTTTGAAGCATGTTTAATTTTTATGTATTTGTAAATTTTCTGAAGCTTCACTTGTAATTGATTTTATACCATTGTGCTCAGAAAAAACACACTTGATATGATTTTAATCTGTTAATATTTTTTGGACTTATTTTGTAGCCTGACATAGATCTATCCTGGAGAATATTTCATATGCAGTTGAGAAAAAAGTGTATTCTGAGCTGTTAGAATAAATGTTTTGTATATGTCTGTCAGATTAATTTGGTTTAGAGTGTATTTTAAGTCTGATGTTTCCATATTAATTTTCTATCTGGGTGATGTGTCTATGCTGAAATTGAGGTGTTGAAGGATTTCTCTATTATTGTATTGTATTCTACTTCTTCCATCAGATCTATTAATATTTGCTATATATATTCAATTTTTTCAATGTTGGGTACATATATATTTATATATTTAACCTAGTCATATTCTCTTGTTGAATTGATCCTTTTATCATTGTATAATGACTTTCCTTGTCTCTTTTTATAGTTTCTGACTTAAATTCTATTTTAGTTGAAAAAATATAGCTTCTTCTGTTCACTTGTGGTTTTCATTTGCATGGACTATCTTTTTCCTTTCCTTCACCTTCAATTAAAGTGTGTCCTTACAGGTGTAATGAGTCCCTTGCAGGCAGCATATAACTGCATCTTTCTTTTTAAACCTATTTAGCTACTCTATGACTATTAATTTGAGAATTTAATTCTTTTACACTTAAGATTATCATTTATTGGTAAGAACTTACCACTATACTTTAAAAATTTTTTTTTAGTTGTTTTGTAGATACTCTGTTCCTTTTTTCCTCTCTTATTATCTTTCTTTGTAGCTAAGTGATTTTCTATAATGGAACGTTTTGATTCTTTGTTATTTATATTTTGTGTTTCTTCTATTTGGTTTTACTTTGTGGTTATTCTGAGAAATATATTTTATATTTATATATTATATAATTTTATTTATATTATGTATAATATTATATATTTTATATTTATATATTATATATTTGAGACATATGTTTTCATATTATAGCTATAATGGATTACTATAAGCTGATAGCAACTTAACTTTTACTGCCAAAAAATCTGTATATTTTAACTCCATCCCCACTTTTGAATTTTTGATGCCATTATTTTCATCTTTTTATATTGCATACTTCTTAACAAATTATTGTAGTTAATATTATTTATAATAGCTTTGTTTTTTAACCTTCATATAAAAGATATAATTGATTTACACACTGGTATTACAATATTGGGTCATCCTGAACTTGAGTGTGTACTTATTTTACCAGGGACTTTTACATTTTCTGATGTTTTTGTGTATTAATTAGCATCATTTTCTTTCTGCTTGAAGAATTTACTTCAACATTTCTTGTAAAACAGATCTGGTAGTGATGAACTTCCTCAGATTTTGCTTATTTGGGAAGGTCTTTATACTTTTCATTTCTGAAAACAGCTTTGCTGGGTAGAGTATTTTTAGTTGGTAGTGTTTTTTCCCCCATCAGTACTTTGATTATATCTCTCTTCTGGCCTGCAAGGTTTCTGCTGACAAGTCTGCTTCTAGGCCTGAAATTCCCTTATATGTTATTTGCTTTGCTTCTTCTTTTTGTATTCTCTTTTTGTCTTTGATTTCTGACAGTTTGATTCTAATATGTGCTTCAGTAGTCTTATTTGAATTGAATTTGATTAGAGACCTTTGACCTTCTGTAGTTGAATGTTTATATCTTTTTTTAGGTCTGGGGATTTTTCAATTATCTATTTCTTTTATTTTTATTTCTTGAACTACGCTTTCTACTTCTATATCTTTCTCTCCTTCCTGATGACACCAGTAATTTGTACATTTGCTCTCTTGATTCTGTTTCATAAATCCCCTGGGTTTTCTTTATTTCCTTTTAATATTTTCCTTCTCTATGTTTTATTGAATACTCTGTTTTCAAGTTTGCAGATTCTTCTGTCTAAACAATTTTGTTATTAATGCTTTCTATTGCATTTTTGTTTTATTTGCTACATTTTCACCTTTCCCTTTTCTGTTTAAAATCAGAGATTAAAAAATCTCTGTTAAGTTTCTTTTTCTAGTCACTTGTTTCCTCATTTTGTTGAATTGTTTCTTTGTGTTTTCTAGGTATAGGATCATGTCATAAGTAAACAAAGGTAATCTGACTCCCACTTTTCTTATTTTGATGTTCTTAAATTATTATTTTTTACCAGAGTGCTCTAGTAGAACTTCTAGTACTATGTTGAATAGAAGAGATGAGGGTGAACATCCTTGTCTTAGGGGAAGTGCTTTCAATTTTTGTTCATTCAGTTTAATATTGGCTACAGGTTTGTAGATGGCTCTATTATTTGGAGGTATGCCTTTTTTCAAACATATTTTTTATTTTAAAATTGTGGGGTACAGTTAAGGGTTAGGTATACAAATATGCATCGTTCAGGAACCCTTGTTGATAAGGGGTGTCCCCCATCCCCAGACAGATACTGACTACCATTAATCCCACCACCTTTGCCCTCCGTCCCCCCGACATAGCTTCCCACCACCGTCAATTCTTTTCTTATAGTATTACGATAGATGTTCAAGGTCCACTTATGAGTGAGAACATGTGATACTCACATCTTTGTTTCTGTGAGAGATCACTCAGCATTATAAACTCTAATTCCGTCCAGGTTGCTGTGAAATTCATGATTTTGTTCTTTTTTATGGCTGCATAATATTCCATTGTGTATATGTACCACATTTTTAAAATCCAGTCCTCTTTTGATGGACAGCATGGTTGGTTCCATGATCTTGCTATTGTGAACAATGCTGTAATAAAATACGTGTGCAGGTATCTTTTTTATAGAGTGATTTGAGTTCTTCAGGGTATATTCCCAGTAGGGAGTTTGCAGGGTTATATGGGAGGTCGATATTTAGAGCTTTTAGGAATTGCCACACTGCTTTCCACAGAGGTTGCACTAGTTTACACTCCCACCAACAGTGTAGAAGTGTTCCCTTTTCACCACATCATCTCCAGCATCTGTTATTTTTTGAGTTATTGATAATTGCCATTCTGACTGGAGTTACTTGGTATCTCAGTGTAGTTTTAATTTGCATCTCTTTGATGATGAGGTTGAACATTTCTTCATGTGTCTTTTGGCTGCTCATATATCTTCTTTTGTGAAGTGTCTGTTCATATCTTTTGCCCACTTTGTAATGGGATTGTTTGTTTTTTCCTTTTTAGCACGTTTGAGTTCCTGGTAGATTCAAGATGTTAGGCCTTTGTCAAATGAAGTTGGAAAATACTTTTTCCCAGTCTGTGGGCTGCTCTCTTGATGGTTTCTTCAATGCCTACTCTCATGAGAGTTTTGATCATGAAGGATGTTGGATTTTACTGAATATTTTTCTGCATCTGTTGAGATGATCATGTAGTCTAAAAAAAAAATCTGTCTATGTAAATAATTATATTTATCAATTTGTGTATGTTGAACCATCCTGGCTTCTCAGAAATGAAACCACTTCATTTTTAAATTATCTTTTTGATGTGCTGTTGGATTCTGTCTGCTAATATTTTTGACTATTTTGCTCTGTGTTCATAAGGGATATTGGCCCATAGCTTTCTTTTTGTTATTGTTGTGTTTGTGTCCTTGCTACATGTTGGTATTATAATTATAATGGCTTTGTGCAATGGGTTAAAAAGAAATCCCTCCTTCTCAATTTTTTTTTTGCAATATTTTCTATAAAATTGGTACTAACTTTTCTGTGTATGCCTGGTAGAATTAGGCTATAAATTCATATGGTACAGGACTTGTTGGGTGGGAGATTGTTTTTTAATTGCTGATTCTATTTTGTAGCTCATTATCAGTCAGTTAATGATTTTACTTACTTCCTGGCGCAATCTTGGGAGGTTGCAAGTTTCCAGGAATTTATCCATTTCCTGTAGGTTTTCTAGTCTGTGTGCACAGAGCTGTTCATAGTAGTCTCTGAGGATCTTTTGCATTTCTGTGGTATCAGTTGTAATGTCACCTTTGTCATTTCTGATAGTGCTTACTTGGATCTTCCCTTTTTCTTTCTTGGTTATTCTAGCTAGCAGTCTATTAATTTTATTTTTTCAGAGAACCAGCTTTTCACTTCATTGATCCATTGTATAATTTTTGTAGTCTCAATTTATTTTAATTCTTCTTTGATCTTAGTTATTTCTTTTTTTCTGCAAGCTTTGAATTTAATTTGTTCTTGTTTTTCTAGTTCCTTTAGGTGTGACACTAACTTGTTAAATTGAGATCTTTATATCATTTTAATTACTCATTTAGCACTATAAGCTTTTCTCTTAACACAGTTTTTGCTGTATCCTAGAGATTTTGGTATGTTGTGTCTTTATTTTCATTTGTTTCAATTTTTTAATTTTTGCTTTAATTTTGTTTACCCCCAAGTCATTCAGGAACAAGTGTTTAGCTCCTATATATTTGTGTGGTTTTGAGAATTCCTCTTGGTATTGATTTGTAATTTTGCTCCACTGTGGTCTGAGAAAATTATTTACATAACTTCAATTTTTAAAAATTTATTGAGACTTGCTTTATGATTAACCATGTAGTCAATTTTAGAAAATGTTCCATGTGCAGAAGAGAAAAATGTATATTTTGTGGTTGTTGGGTGGAGTATTCTGTAGATGCCTATTAGGTGAATTTGGTCAAGAGTCAAGTTCAAGTCTAGAGTTTCTGTTTTCTGCCTCAATGATCTGTCTAATGCTGCCATTGAGATGATAAAGTCCCCACTATGATTTTATGGCTTTTTATCTTTTTTCTTAGGTGTGGTGGTATTTGTTTTATAAATGTAGGTGTTCCAATGTTGAATATGTATATGTTTAGCAAGGTTAAATCTTCTTGTTGAATTAACCTTTTTGTCATTATATAATATACTTCTTTGTCTTTTTTTAAAAAACTGTTGTTGTTTAAAGCCTGTTTAAGTGGATACAAGAATAGCAACCTCTGCTCTTTTTTGTTTCCATTTGCAGGATAACTCTTTCTTCATCCCTTTCCTTTGAGTCTGTGAGTGTCATTACATGTGATATAGGTCTAGTGAAGGCAGTAGAAGATTGGGTTTTTTAAAAAAAATTTTAATCCAATTTTCCACTCTATGTCTTTAAAGTGGCACCCTTAGGCCATTTTTATGTTCAAAGTTAATAATGATATTCCAGAGTGTGTTCTTCTCAAAGTGTAATAATCTAGTTGCTTTGTAGTCTCAGTTTGTAGTTGCTATATAAGGTCTGCGAGCTTTGTACTTATTATTTACATGTACCTTTATGGTAGCAAGTATCATCTTGTTTCCATGTTTAAAACTCATTTGACAATTTCTTATAGGGCTGGTCCAGTGATAATGAATTCCCTAAGTGTTGCTTTCCTGGAAAATAGTTTATTTCTCCTTTGTTTATGAAGCTAAGTTTGGCAGGATCTCAAATTCTTGACTGGAATTAGTCTCTTTTTTTAAAATGGCAAAATAATTATTTTTGATTTAGGATATTTTATCAAAGCTATATGTACTTGCAAATTTGTTCAGAAGAAACAGCAGTTGGGTGGTTCATGCTTGTAATCCCTGCACTATGGGAGGTGGAGGCGAGAGAGAGGATTGACAGAGTCCAGGTGTTCAAGACCAGCCTGGGCAACTTGGTGAGACCTCATCTGGAATTTTTTTTATTTAAAGAGGATAAAAGTCTGTTTAAGGAGGCCCCCAATCTTTTCTGGCATGTAAGTTTTGTGATGAGAAGTCTGATGGGTTTTCTATTGCTACTCTAATGGGTTTTCCTCTATTGGTAATTTGGCCCTTATCTCTAGCGATCATTAAGATTTTTTTTTCTTTTGTGTTTACCTTGGATAGTCTGATGACTGTGTCTCAGGGATGGTCTTGTATAGTATCTCAGAGGAGTTCTCTGAATTTCTTGAATCTTGATGTTGACCTCTATAACAAGATTAGAGAAATTTCCCTGAATTCCTTCAAATATGTTTCCCAAGTTGGTTATTTTTTCCTATTCTCTCTCAGGAATGCCAGTAAATGGTAGGTTTGGTCACTTTACATAATTCTATATTTCTCAAAGGCTTTAATTTTAAAAATTATTTTTTCTTTATTTTGTCTGACAGAGTTAATTCAAAAAGCCAATCTTTGAGCTCTAAAATTCTTTCTTCTGCTTGGCCTAGCTTATTGTTAAAACCTATAACTGTATTTTGAAATTTCATTCATAAATTTTTCAGTTCCAGATATTCTATTTGGTTTTTTAATTAATATAGCTATCTAATCTTTTATATCCTGAATCATTCTTCTGTTTTCTTTATGTTTATTTATAACTTTAAAAAAATGTAACAGTTGTATTTCTTTATAACTATTGAGCATTTTGGGTAGAATCCTGGACTTTGTGCCTATATGCTTTTAGGAAGTCTATGATCTATATAAATTCCTTGACTATAGTTAGCCTTAGGGCAGTGGTTTTCTCAAATGCTAGTTGTTTGTAGGTTTTAGTAGTGGTGAGCTGTGTGTATGGTTAGGCTATCTCACACAGGGATGGGTGGTGGAGGTCTTAGGAAGCTTACCTTGTTCTTGGCACTGTGGGCTCCTGTCTGCGGGGGTCCAGTCTCCTCCACTGATCAGGGCCTGAGTTTGGAGGACGGAATGAGAAAAGGAATAGACAGAAACAGCGGGATTGGGAGGGTCCTCTCCCAGGTAGCTGAGAGTGAGAGAGCACTTTTTACTTTTACCGGATGCCTCTTATATAGGACAAAAATCTCACAAAGTAAGGCGAAACCATACAAGCAGGATATGTTAAAGTCTGAATTAAATCACACAAGCAGGATAAGTATCAGTGACTAAACTATGCATATCTTAACATCTATGCTAAGCAAGGCAATCACTTAGGATGAGCAGGTCTGGGCCAGACTTGGCGCTGCTTGGCTATCCATAGAAATGCAACTAAAAGGTCAAGGGAGACAAAGGAAATGTAGGCTTAGTTCTTGAACATAAGCCAAAGAACACAAGGACCTTGTCTTGTGTTCTTGATTTCCTTCACCTGTCAGCATAAATTATATTAGGTTGTGCAGTTCACCCTAGAGTCCAATAGGTGGGGCTTGAACATAAGAGTTGGTTTAGTGCTGTACAGTGACACCAGCCAAGGTTGCAATGGGTTATGCCAGATGGATCTTCTGAAATGCAGGTGGTGCTTGCAAGTGAGAGGCAGTTGTGTTGATGGCAGTAAATTTTTATTTGACCTTTGTTGATCAGGGGCAGTACCTGGTGTTCCTGACAACGGGCAGGGCATTGGACTCGCAGGAGTAAAATTTTGCTATCTGCTGCAAAGTCGTTAGAGAGGGCAAAGCTAGGTGAGGCTGGGTTGGGCAAGCCCTTTCCAGGTTCTTTAAGGCAGCGTTAGCACTGACCTTGGTGGGGATATAGGGGGAGTTCTCAGGCCACTGAGGCAACCCTCCAGGGAGAGATAGAGATGCCCCTTCCGCATCACAGAGCTTACTTAGGGAAGTGTGGCAGCCCAGGGTTTTCAACCAGGCAGGTTGCTGGGAAGCCCACTCACTCACACCCCTGTGACCTGGTGGGTCCTCCTCTGGCATCCAGCCCCAGCTGTGAGCCTGACTGGCGATGTTTGTCCTAAGAAGTCTGCATCCAGATCACTGAGACTTTCCATGTAGTCTGGGTTTCAGGACTCCCTGGAGTAGAAACTGTGACTTCACACTCTTCCTCATCTGGTCTTGCGAAGGGAGGGATGCTTGGTTTCTGTGACACCACATGAATCTGTGCTTCGTTCTCACTGTGTGCTAGTAGTGGGGGATCCTCCTCCACTAGAGATCAGTTCACAAATCTCAACTCCACACCCCTGAGTGATATATTCAAGTCCTGGGGAGTTAGGACGGGGCCTGTGGGTTTTTCCTCTGGCCCCTTAGAGAGTCAGGCACCAGTTGTGATGGGATGGGGGATGAACGCCTCTGAGACTCCATATCTAGATGCAGTCAGGCAGCTAGGATTGGGAGCGCCAATAGGCAAGGAGGTGCCTGGTTCCAATGCATTTTGGTCCTCTGGCAATGGCAGTAAATCCTGTCTTGAGTGCATGAGTGCATCCAGGTCCTGCCCTCCTCTGGCCTGGCAATCAACAGGACCTGTAGTTATTCAGTACAAGACGGAGAGTCTTGGGGGATAGGCATCCAAAGTCACATTTTGCTGCAACTGCTTAGCATAGTGAAGCTTTCTGGACTCCATGCATGTTCAAGCTACGCCTCTGCATGTTCTCTGGCAGCTCTTCTGCTAGTCCAAAGGTCTAACTGGGTTGTAGGAATTCCTGTTGCTAGAATCTCAGAGGCCTGTGGCAGGGAATGTGGGGCTCCAGGGTTCCTTCACTCACCTTTTCCTTGGGTCTAATCCAGGCCTGGGTGGTGGTCCTAGTACCTAACAAGCCTGAGCAGGCTGCCTTGCTTCCTCCCTCCCCAATCATGATGTCTGTATCACCTTTCTATTGACTCTCAGACTTTTCTCTTTAAAAATCTGTTCAAAGTGTGGAGGTTTACTAGATATTTGTTTCCTCTCCAAGGAAGAGGTTCTTCCCAGCTTCACTTAGTTGGCTATCTTGCCAACTGTATTTTTTTAATCTGTATTGTCTTGAAGTTTGTTGAGCTTGCTTAAAATGATTATTTTGAATTCTTTTTCAGGTAGTACACACATCTCCATCTTTTTAGGGTCAGTTATTGGCATTTTATTTTGTCTTTCTAATGATGTCATGATTCCCTGATTGTTACTGATTCTTGGGGTTATGGGCTGATGTCTGTGAATTTGAGATAGATATTAATCCAATTTTTGCAGACGGACTTTGTCCAGGAATGCCCTTAAACAGCCCATTCATATATTCTGGGTTTGTTTTCTACATTCAGTAACAGTTACAGCACTAGGGGAGGTCCTCTAAACCTGAGATCACTGTAGCCACCTCTGCGCTGTGCTGGAATCCTCTGGCCACTGAAGATGGGGCAAAGCTTGGATGTGCTTGAAAATACCATGACTGTTGAGATTTGCCTGCCATTGATATTTGTCCAGAACCAAAGACCACTTCTAGTCAGTGGGTAGTGATGGAAACTGGAGACTAAGTATAACTTAGTGCTGGGGAAGGTCAGTCTACCTGTACTGACCTGGAGTCAGGGACTTTGGGGCTTTATTGGTGCTGGGTTTTACTGTGGAAGGCTCAGAGGTAGGGATCAAAGGAAAGAGCTATGTATAATTTCCTTTCTTTTCTCCAAGTGGACAATATCTCATTTATATTATGCTGCCTGAGATTAGGACATAGAGATGCATGTAATGCAAAACTATCTTTTCTACCTTCTTCAATGCATCTTTTTTTGTGTTATTATGTTAGCCAGGTATTGCGATCTCTCACTCAAATCATTAGCACATGTGAAAGTATGTCATGCATGGATAGTTTGCTCATATTAATGTTTTTGCAGGAGTGTGATCACGGAGAGTCCTATTCTACCATCTTGCCCCACTGTCCTTTGATATCTTTTTTTCTCTTTATTTATTTTATTTTTAAAATTTATTTTATTTTTTGAGTCAGAGTCTCACTCCTTTGGCCCTGGATGTAGTGCAGTGGTACAATTGTGGCTCACCACAACCTCAGCATCCTGGGTTCATTTAATCCTCCCACTTCAGCCACTTGAATTAGCTGGAACTACAAGCAAGTGCCTTGCTTGTAACTGGAACTACAAGCAAGTGCCACCATGCCTAATTTTTTTATTTTTTTATTTTTGTAGAGATATGATCTTGCTATGTTGCCTAGGTTGGTCTTGAGCTCCTGGACTCAAGCATTACTCCTGCCTCAGTCTCCCAAAGTGCTGGGATTATAGGTGTGAGCCACCATAACTGGCCATTTAAAAAAATTAAATTGACACATAAAATGTAAGTATTTATGACAGACAACATGAATTTTTGAAATAGGTATACATTGCAGAATGGTTAAATTGAGCCTCATAATACATAAATTACCTCAAATTGTGTGTGTGTGGTAAGAATACTTAAAAACTCCTTTCTTAGCTATTTCCAAGTACACTATTGTTATTAACTATAGTCACCACATTGTACAATAGATCTGTACTCCCCTTGTGTAAATTTTCACTTAACTTAATGACCTTCAGTTCTGTCCATGTTGCTGCAAATAACAGGATTTCATTATTTTTTTGACTTAATATTCTATTGTACACATGTACCACATTTTATTCATTAGTTTATTCATTGATGGACACAGATTGATTCCATATCTTGGCTATTGTGAATAGTACTGCAATAAACATGGTTTATACATGCACCTCTAGTTCTAGCTACTTGGAAGGCTGAGGTGGAAGGATCGCCGGAGCCCAGCAGGTCGAGGCTGCGGTGGTCGGGAGCAGCCGCTGCACTCCAGTCTGGAGTGAGACTCCAACTGAAACACAAAACAAAACAAAACAAAGCAACAACAAAAAAACATGATTGTATAGATGTCTCGTTGATATATTGATTTTCTTTCTTTTGGATGCATATCCAGCAGTGGGATTGCTGTATTATATGGATCTATTTTAGTTTTTTTGAAGAACATTCATACTGCTTCTCATCATACCATTTAAAATTCCTTAAGCCTGTTTATTTTAGCTCTTTGATCATATTCATAATAGATACTTTGATTTTCTAGTCTTCTAAATCCATTGTCTATGCCCATTCATAAGCATATTCTGTTACCTGCTTTTTTATTCCCTTATCCCCAGGGGTCATACTATTGTTTCTTTGCATGTCTCAAATTGTTTTTGTTGAAAACTGGACATTTTAGAAAATATATTGTAGCCACCTTGAATATTGATCTTTCTCCAATTTTCTGGGCTTGTTATTGTTTTTTGTTTATTTGTTTAATGATTTGTGTGGATTAGTTTAGTGGTGTTTATCCCACAGTGGGAAACTTCTGTTGTCCCTGGTAATTTTTGCCCTACTTTTTACTTTTAAATCTTTTCCTCTCACTAGTCAAAATAATGGTATCACTTTAGTAATTAATATATTGAATCCAGTGTAATAATTCATAGCACTGAACTTTATGCAAGGTTAAGCTTGTCTCCTTATTTAACTAAGGTCTATTGTTGACTAGAAGTTTTCAGATGGTGTAGGGTCCATTGCCACATTTTCTTTATTTGCCAGCCTCCCACTTTTGTGTCATTTCCTACAGTTTTGAGGTTACTTCTGATTCCTTTGTAGTCAAAGCTGGGTGATTGGACATGTGAGCAGCAAGAATGGTTATATTTAACTAACAGGGTGACATGCTTTGTTCTCTTTACCTTTGGCTATATTGGATATTTAAAGCCAATTTTTTCTCCTTTGGGCACATTCATGAGCTCATTGCAGATGCTTCAACACTGATAACCTCCTTGGTAGTCTCTTTGAGATAGTGACTGTGTTTCTCTTGAGTTTGGAAAGACATTAGAATATTCATCATCACCACTTCTGTTCATATTGTCTTACAGTTTCTAGCCAGTACAAAACAAAACATACACATAAATAAAATTTTTAAAATTTGTAAAAAGAAATAGAATTCTTTTTATAGATAACAATGTGTAGTAGAAATTTTAAAACATTGATAAGGATATATTAGAATTTAGAAGTGAATTTGGTAAAGTCACCAAATATAACTTTAGCATAAAAAACTCAATTGTATCTCTAAATAGTGGCCACAAAACCCAAACAATTAAATTTAAAAATTACAATTTGTAATAACATCAAATACATAGAAATAAACCTAGTATAAGATGCACAAAACCACTACACCAAAAATTATGTATAGTATATGCGATAATTTTGAAAGCCCTAAATAAATGCAAGAAATATTTTATTCATGGTTAAAAGATGCAACCTTTTTTGACAATTTAAAAAATTTTTTTGTTTAAATTTTTATTTTATTTTAAAGATGTAGGATACAATTCAGGATTAGGTATTCAAGTGATCACTGTATACGTAAAGTTAGGGCCTACCTTTGGTCTCCACTTCGCCTGATTTGAAATCAGGTACCCTTATTGATGTTATGTGTCCTTCCTCCCTTCCCTGACAATTTCTGGCTACTACCAATCCCTTTCTTGTAGTATTATGGTAAATGTTCAGGGTCTACACATGAGTGAGAACATGTGGTACTCAGTTCCTTGTTTCCGTGATAAACAATTGAGTATTATAGACTCTAAATCCATCCAAGTTACTGCAAAATTCATAATTTTGTTCTTCTTTATGACTGCATAATATTCCACTGCGTATGTGTACCACATTTTTTTATCCAGTCCGCTTTCGATAGGCAGCATGATTGGTTCCATGTTTTTGCTATTGTAAATAGTGCTACAGTGTGCAGGTATCTTGTTTGTAGAGTGATTTAAGTTTCTCTGGGTATATTTCCAGAAGGGGGATTGTTGGGTCACATGAAAGGTCAATTTCTGGTTCTTTTAAGGAATTGTCACACTGTTTTCCATAGAGAATGAAATAGCTTGCCTTCCCACCAACAGTGTAGAAGTGTTCCATTTTCTCCACATTCTCTCCAGCATCTGCTATTTTTGTTTTATTAATGATGGCCATTCTTACTGCAGTGGTGATTATGAATATTCTTAATATGTTTTTGATTTTCATTTCTCTGATAACTAGTGAGGCTGAGCCTTTTTTCATGTGTTGTTGGCTGCTTCTATGTCTTCTTTTGAGAAGTACCTATTAATGTTTTCTCCCATTTCTTAATGGGGCTGTTTGTTTTTTTCCTTTCGGCACATTTGAGTTCCTTGTAGATGCTAGATGTTAGATTTTGTCAGATATACAGTTGGCAAACATTTTTCCCCATTCTGTGGGCCGTCTCCCCACTTTCTTAATGGTTTCTTTTGATTTGCAGAAGCTTTTCAGTTTGATGAGGTTCCTCTTGTCTATTTTATCTCTTAAGGCATGGGCTTTGGAATTTTGATCAGGAATTGGCTACCTATTCCGATTTCTGCAAGGGTGTCTTCTGCATTTTCTAAGATTCTAAGTTTGAGGTTTTACATTTAGGTCTTTGATCAATTTTGAGTTGACTTTGGTGTATAGTGATAGGTAGGGGTCCTGTTTCATTCTTCTGCATGTGGTCAACCAGTTTTCTTACACTATTTGCTGAATAGGCTCTCCTCTCCCCAGTGGTTGTTGTTGGACGCTTTGTCAAAGATGAATTGGTTGAGAAATTGAGGTTTTGCTGTTGGAATCTCTATCCTGTTCCATTGATCTATATGCCTGTTTTTGTATCAATACCAGGCTGTTTTGATTATTGTAGCCTTATAATAAAGTTTAAAGTCTGGAAGTATGATACCTCCTGCTTTGTTTCTTTTGCTAAGGATTGTTTTGGTTACTTGTGGTCTTTTGTATTTCCATATGAATTTCCGTATTGTTTCCAGGAGTGAGAAGAATGATGTTGGTAATTTAATGGACATTGCACTGAATCTGTGGATTGTCTTTGGAAGGATGGATATCTTAACAATGCTGATTTTTCCAATCTATGAGCATGGAATATTTTTCCATTTCTTTGTGTTATCTTTGACTTCTTTGAGCAGTGCTTTGTAATTTTTTTTTTTTTTAATTTGGAAGATGTGGAGTACAATTCAGGGTTAGGTATACAAATGTTTATTATGCAGGAACCCCTGTTGATGAGGTGTACCCCTCACTCCAGGCAGTTTCCCACTATTACCAATCCCGTCCTCCACCTCAGACAGTTTTCAACTACTGCCAATCCCTTCATATAGTATTATGATAATTATTCAAGGTCCACTTATGAGTGAGAACATGTGGTACTCAATTCTTTGTTTCTGTGTTAGGTTACTCAGTATTATAGTCTCTAAGTCCATCCAAGTTGTTGTGAAGTTCATAATTTCATCCTTCTTAATGTTGTGTAATATTCCATTGTGTATATGTACCAAAAATCTTTCACTTCTCTGGTTAGAAAGGTGCCTAGATATTCCATTTTTGTGTGTGCATGGCTATTGTGAAAGGGACTGTGCTTTTTATTTGGTTCTCATCCTGTTTGTTATTGGTGTATTAGAATGTGACTATCTTTTCACATTTATTTTGTACCCTGTGACTTTGACAAAATATTTTTTCAGTGCAAGTAAGTTTTTGACAGCAAAGAGGGATAACGACTTCCTCTTTTCCTATTTGGATACCCCTGATTTCCTTCTTTTGTCTGATTGTTCTAGCTAGGACTTCCAACACTATCTTGAACAAGAGGGGTGAGAGTGGACTGTCTTGTTTCATTCTGGTTTTTAGGGGAAATGCTTCTAATTTCTGTCCACTTGACAATATGTTGACTGGCTGTTGGTTTATCATAGATGACTCTAACTATTTTGAGTTATGTTCCCTCTATGCCTAGGTGTTCAGAGTATTTTATCAAGAATGGATACTGGATTTTATCAAAAGCTTTTTCTGCATCTAATGATATAATAATGTGGTTCTTGTTTTTACATCTGTTGATGTGTATAATTACATTTATGGTTTTGCAGATGTTGAGCCAGTCTTGAATCCCAGGTGTGACACCTACTTGGTTATGGTGAATGATTAGTATTTTATTTTATTTTTTTTGAGTTGAAGTCTCACTCTATCGCCCAGACTGGAGTGCAGTGGCCGCTCCCGGCCACCGCAGCCTTGACCTGCTGGGCTCCGTTGATCCTTCCGCCTCAGCCTTCCAAGTAGCTGGAACTACAGGGGCGCGCTACCACGCCCGGCTTGGTGGATGATTTTTAAGATGTGGTATTGGGTTCGATTTGCTAGGCTCTTGTTGAGAATTTTTGCATCTACGTTCATCAGGGATATCGGCTTGTAGTTCTCTTTCTTTGTTGGATCTTTACCCGGGTAAAGATCTGGGTATCAGTGTAATGTTAGGTTCATAAAGTAATTTGGGGAGAGTTCTGTCTTTCTTAATTGCCTGGAATACTTTCAATAGGATTGATATTATTTCCTCCTTATATGTTTTGTAGAATTCCACTGGAAATCTGTCTGGTTCAGGGTTTTGTTTTTTTTTTTTTTGGTAGATCATTTTCTTATGATGGAGTCAATTTCCTGGTTTGTTATTGGTCTATTTAAGATCTCCCCATTTCTTCTTGTTTCAACCTTGGGGAGTTGTATAATGTCAGAAAGACCTCCATTTCATTTAGGTTATCAAGTCTGTTTCCATACAGGTATGCATGGTAATCTCTGATAATCTTCTATATTTCTTCAGGGTCATTTGTTACTTGGTGTTTTACATTTCTGATAGTTTCTTTGGGCTTTTTCTCTCTTTTTCTTGGTCATTCTGGCTAGGGGGTCCATTTATCTTGTTTATCCTTTCAAAGAACCAGCTTTTTGTTTCATTAATTTTTTCTATGGTATTTTTGTCTTCTATGTCCTATATTTGAACTTTTACTTTGGTGATCTGAATTCTTCTGCTAAAGTTAGAATTTTGATGGTCTTGCCTTTTCAGCTCTCTTGGGTGATTTGTTAGGCTGTAAACTTGCTCTCTTTCTGTTTTCTTGGTGTGTGTTCATAGAGAAATAACTTCCCTTTTAGTACTGCTTAGTAGTAGTAAATAGTGGTGATGAGTAGAATGTATATTCCATGGTTGTTGGGTGGAGTGTTCTATAGGTATCTATATTAAGTCCATTGGCCAAGCATGATGTTGAGGCTCAGTATCTCCTTATTGATTTTTTTGCCTTGATATCTACCAAGGGTTGTTAGTGGAGTATTTAGTTCCCCAGCTATGATAGTGTTAGAGTCAATATCTTTTTTCAGCTTTTTTTTAGCTGCTTTATGAAAGCTGGTGTCTTTGTGTTGGGTTCCTATATGTTTAGAATAGATATTTCTTGTTGATTGAGTGAACCTTTTATCATTATGTTCCTCCACATCTTTTAAAATTTTGATAGCTTAAAGGTTGTTTTGTCTGATATTAAGATCATGATGCCTGTCTTCTCTTGTGACCCATTCACCCAAAAATTTGTTTCCCATCCTCTAACTCTGTGAGCATCCTTTGTTGTCAGATGTGTTTCCTGGAGACAGTAAATTGTATAGTTGTGTGTGTGTTTTTTTAAATCCAGTTTGCCAGTCTATGTATTTTCAGTGGTGCATTTAGTCCATTCACGTTCAGGATGGCTATTGAGATATGAGAAATTATCCTTGTCATTAGGCTTTTATAGAGTTATTTATTTTTGTTGTCATTGTTTATTTGTTTGTTGGTTTCCTTTTGATATTGGGGTTGTTGTGTGTGTTTTCAATTTTATATTCACGGTGCATGCTGCATTGATTTTCTGTTTCCCTGGATTCTTGGGAAGAATGTGGCTGATCTTTTATTTCTTTCTTCTATGGATAACATCTTCTTAAGCATCTCTTGTAGTATTTGTCTGAAGGCAGCATAAATTCTCAGGGATTGAATGTCTGGGAAGGATTTTAATTTTTCATCACTGATGAAGCCTACTTTAGCTGGGTAGGACATACTTTGTTGGAATTGTTTAGCCTCGAGAACTTGAAGATTGTACTCCAGCCTCTTCTAACCTTTTGTGTTTGTAGATAAGTCTGCTGCTATTCTAAGTGATCTTCCCTGTAAGTAATCTGACCTTTCTCTCTCACTGTCTTTAGGATTTTTTCCTTTAACACACTTTGTGTAAGCAAAATGCTATGTGTCCAGGAGTTGGCCTTCTCATTGGATGCCTTGCAGGGGTTCTCTGAATCTTTTGTGTTGAATGGCCATGTCTCTGATGAGATTAGGGAAGTTTTCTTGGGTAACTTCATGGAATGTTTGTTCCAGGGTGGTCTCTATCTCCTGTTTCTGGGCCTTCAGTTTCCTTCCCTTTCTTTCCTATAAGCCTCAGAAACGCCAATCAGGTATAAGTCTGGCCTCTTGATATAATTGCACATCTCTTGGAGGCTTTGTACCATCTTTTTAAGTTTCCTTTCTATGTTTGTAACAGTTTGGGTTATTTCCATATTTTCATCCTCAAACTCTGAAATTCTTTCTTCTGCTTGGGTGATTCTGTTTTTCATGCTTGTCAGTTTGTTGTTTATTTCATTTACTGTATTCTTTATTGCCATCATGTCAGTTATCAACTCCTTCATTCTTTCCTCTTGTTTCTCCTCATTTCTAGTCATTCTGTATAATATCTTGATATATGGGTTTGTTGTTTGAGACCAGTTGTTCTTGGGGCTCTTCATTGTTTGAATTCCAAAGTCTGTATTCTCAGATGCTGTCTTCTCAGGGGTCTGGAGGATACCTGTGTTCTTCCTTTGGTTCTTCTTCATTTTTGATCATTTCCCTTCCACCCTTTTCCTCCCTCTTTAATTCCATTGCTTGGGGTTGGGGGGATAGCTTTCACTTCTGTTTACTCAATCCCATATGCCTCCTTATGTAGATCCTCCGGATTTGTTCAATTTTGAAGCTGGACTGGGAGTGGGGAGCTGTGCTGTCTTTTTGCATTTTGAGAGTTCATTAAGGTGTAATGGGGGGATCTGTGGTTCAGTAGCTATCTGCTGATTACAGTATCCACTGACTGCTGTGTAGACCCCCTGGGACCCACTTCCCACCACCTTACAATATGTCCGTGCTGTGGGGGTGTATGTATGCTCCCTGAGACCATAAAGAGATAAAAAGAAGGAAAAGAATGGAGAAAGGCAGAAGGGACATGAAAAGGAGATGGAGAAAAAGAAGGAGAAGAAGGAAAACAGACAGGCACACAAATGAACAGATAAGCAGTTAAAGAAACCAAGAAAACAAAACCAGCCAACCAAACAACAACAACAACAATCAAAGATGCACTCTCCTTCAAATAAACTCATACACACACAATAAGAGGGAGAAATAAGGGCAGGTTAAATCAGAAGACCCTCACAGAAAGCTATGTGTAGAGAGAGTGGAGAAAAATAACTCTTCTCCATGGCTGTTTCTGGAACTTCAGTTCCTTTTCTTTTTTTCTTCTTCTTCTTTTTTTAACTGGCCTGTTCCCTGTGCAGCTGCTTTTGCCTGCGGTAGGGTGTGGGCCTCTAGCCCCTCCCCTCTGCTTTCAACCCACAGGGGTCTCTAGCCCCTCCCCTCTGCTTTCAACCCACAGGCCCATCAGGCTGTTTTCCACATGGATCAGATGCCCCATGGACTGCTGGGGGAGGGGGAGTGACTCCAGGACTCACCCCAACTTGGCCACTGCTAAGTCTCTCACTCCAACTACACATGTCTCTGCTTGATCCAGTGGGGTGGGTGGGGGTTCTGTCTCTTTGATATGGTACACTTGAAGTATCCTCTCTGGGCAAACAATGGTGATCCCTGAGGGGTACAGAGATCACTGGATGCAGGCTGCCCAAACTGGGGGAGCTAGAGAAAGTCCTCGCTGGCTTGGGACAGAGAAAATTGCATCAAAATGGCATTCACCGATGTCTTAACCTCTGGCAGGGTTCAGCTTCAGATCCTCTTTCCACTACTTCTCTGTGATCCCTGTTGTCAGTGCCCAGCTATTGTCACAGTTGGTGGTGTGAGCTGGGTACCAGGTATCAAGAGACTGCTGATCTCTGCTGCCTTTTTCAGAGAGGTGCCCTGGAAATGGCAGAACCTTCTGTATGTAGTGGGTGCTGAATTCAGAGCAGTGGCAAATTGCAGCTGCTTCTGCAGGGGGACTTTGGGCACTTGATCCTGTGTCTCCCCTCAGTTGGGCATTCGTTCACCCACTTACACATGCAGATTAGTCTTTATGCACACTTACCTATGCAGAGACTCACACACTCCAACCGGTTCTGTTGCCATCTTGCCCCAAGCCCTCAATCTTTTAAAGAAGATAGTTCTTCATTATTTCATTTACAGATTCAGTGAAATACAAATAAAAAGTTTGACAGGGTTTTTTTTGAAGCTACAAAAATGATTCTAAAACTTATATGAATATAAAAACGCCCAGAGTACCCCAGGGAACCTAGAAGTACAGAGTTAGAAAACTTATACTACCAGATGTATTTTTAAAAAAACTACTATATAACCACAGTAATTAATAGGGCTTGATATTGAAAGCATGACCATATAGATGGATTGAACAGGTAGGGATTGTCAAACGTACATAGTCAATTTATAGCACAGGCACCACACCACTACAGTTTTTTTGGGAAAATATATTGTTTCTTGATTAATGATGCTGACTCAGTTTGATATTGATGAGTAAAATGAGTAGTGACTCACTCTATTCACAGAAATTACTATCTAATGGATTACAGAATCAAATGTGAATAGTAAAATACTAAAGCTTCTAGAATATCAAGCTGATTATAGTCCTAACTCATGATTTATTTTACTTATACTGGCCAATATTTTTGTGCTTTTAAGACCTGAATATCTATGTCTTTGTCAATTCTGGAAATCCTTTAGAAGTTATTTCTCTGAATATTGCCTTTAATACAGTCCCTCAAAGCATGGACAAATAGATCAATAGATCTTTCTAGAACTATTACTAGATAACATTTAGATATCTCCTTTCTATCTTTTGTGATTAATAATCTTTTCTCCATTTAAACAAATTTATTCATTTTCATTCGTGGGAAAGTTTTGGACTTTTCAGTACATTGATTCTGCCTTTTTAGGTTTGTTTTTTGCTGTTTAATTATTAGTCACTGTGCATTATATTCAATTTTTTGTCTATTTATCAAATGTGACTTTTTTCCTGACATGATATTCTTTTAATTTTGTTTGCATTTCTTCTTTAATTCATTTTCTGAGCACTATCAGATTGTAGTTTTAGTTAAACATTCCATTCATATAAATGGCAAAGTAATCCATTGCATGTAAAGAGGGCAGACAAATGATGAGATTTTCCAGGGTGACTAGTACATATTCCTCATTGAAGCCCTGGTAGGTTAATCAAACCTTAGTGGAGCCCTAAATAGCCAGTGGTGAATAGCATATAATATTTCAAATTCTAGTGTAATTCAGGAAAAAAATGAGAAAGGAATTTCAAATTGACTGAATTTTCCATTACGCTGATAGAAATGAGCCAATCTCATTTTTCCTGCACCTATCTTTGTGGGGTGATATTTGACTCCATTATTTGGTAGAGTAATCTGTATATAAATCTATGTTCAGTGTTTTTGTTGCTCATAAAGTATATATGACTACTTCTCCATGTATGACTTCCACTGTAATAAGTTTTAGCTTTAACCTGTTGATTGGCTTTATTACATTTTCTTCCAATATATTTGGATTTATCTCTCAAACGGGAATTAGTGGATGTGACTCAACAGGTTTAGACTTTTCTTCTTTTAAAAATCTTTTTTAGAGCTGCCTGCATGGCTTTTTTTCTCAGGCAATAGATTACTGGATTGAGAGTTGGGGGCAGAACATTATAAAAAACAGCGAGCAAAAGACCTAATGCAGTTGGAGACTCAGAATGTGGCTTCAGAAACTCAAAGACGCCAGTAGAGATAAATAATATGACAACAGATAGGTGCGGCAAGCAAGTACTAGAGGCCTTGGCTCTGCCCTCAGCGTATTCTTAGCACAGGAGAGAATATGTGTGTATAGGAGAGTTCAATGAAGATGAAGCAAAGAAATGCCACCAAGGACAGGAAGCCAGTGACTCCAAGCTCACTGACATATTCATTAGAACAAGAGAGTTTCAGGACCTGAGGGACATCACAGAAGAACTGGTAAATGATGTTGGTACAACAAAAGTGGATGGAGAAAGTGGCAGCTGTGTGCTTGATTCCATAGATGACTCCACTGATCTAGATGGCCAAGGCTCCATGAACACAGGCACTGACATCCATGATGATTTCATAGTAAAATGGGAGGCAGATGGCCACATAGAGGTCATAGGACATTACTGTGATCATGGCCATCTCGGCAGAATCACAGAGAGTGAATGCAAAATACAGCAATATGCATTCCTAGAGGGAAATATAGCCATTATGCATGAAGGAATTACAAATGAATCTTGGTACAGTTACAGAAATATAACACAGATCCAAAAAAGAGAGATGTTTCAGGAAGAAATACGTAGGTGAGTAGAGACTATGGTCCATGGAAGTTGCAATGATAATGAGAATTTGCTAGTTAAAGCCACTAAGTATAAGACTAAAAAAAGAGCTGCAGATAAGATTTCTAGTTTAGGCTCGTCAGAAAACCCCATGAGAAGAAATCCACTCATTGTAGTGAAATTAGCCATATTCCTTTTTGATTTCTAAGAGTGATGCTGGCTGCCATGCAAGATGGAAACTCCTAAAAATACATTTTTTAAAAGAATCTAATTCATTTACTCAGTGAAGATAAGGCATGAAGATAGGACCACAAGTCTGTTATAGTAAGTGTGAAGCAGCTTTATATACTAGTAATTATACTGAGAAATTTTAAATGACTTTGATCAGTCATCAAGAGAATTGGATAAAGCAAATTATATATTTTAATGTCATACATCCCAGTTGAGGAAAAATATATAATTTAATTAATAGGATATGAACAGCATCCAATTTTTATGTACACATAAATCTTCATTCAATTCACATGCACACACCAAAACACATTTTTGTAGAAGTTTTTGAGGTACCTATTTCTTCCCAATAATCTTTTGATACACATTTTTATATCACTACTACCTAGTTTTGTTGTTGAAATTTTGTAATTTTGTATTATATATGTGGAACAACTTCCTAATTTTTTTTCTTTTTTTCTAAGCATTCCTTTGAAAAACAATTATTATATACAACAAGTCATTGCTTCACCATAAATACATAAACTCATTAGGAAAATTATAATTTTTTATTTTAAAAATGGCAAAAGGTCAGACTTTTCCTGTTGCATTTTTAAAAAATGAAATAAAAATGCTAATAAGCACACAAAAATAATTTATTCTACCTTTCATTAAATAAAATTTAAAGTAACAATGAGATTCAATTTCTGTACCAATCAAATTAGCAAAAATTTAAAAATAAAATACTCTGAGCTGTTAAGTATGAAGCAAGACATGCTCTTGCACAGTCATCTAGGATTATCAAATTTGTGTGTACCTTTTGAAGAACAGTAACTTATTCAATATGAGACTCAAAATGGTCTGTACTTTAAATCAATTAATTTTATGTTAAGCATTTAATGAAATCATATGAATAATGGATATTAAGAAAAACACGTTCATTGAGAAGTATTACAGTAGTAAAACTCTTCTAATGTTTAAACTGAGGATTGTTGAATTAATTATTTGCATAATGGCAATTCAGGTGGTATTGGCAATTATGGTTATGAAGTATTTGTTCATGAAATAAGATAATGGTTATTATTTTGGTTTAGAGAAAAGTATGATACACTATACAAACTGTATGTAAATGCATATGAGTAAGAATGGTAAGAAGAATCTGAGGAAAAACAGCACATGACAACCATAATTATTAATGGATGGTTTAAAGGTTTCTTATCCTTACCTCCAGAGACACATAGAAAACTGAATTCCCTTTTTGTTCCTCCACGCTAAATCCAGAGATGTGCCTAGAATAGACTATGTCGGTGAGGATGGTGAATGCTTCTGTAGTCTGTCATCTAGTACTTAGTAACAATGTGAATTGTATAGTCTGAGATTGACGGAGGACAGCTGGCCCTGAAGAAATCGTCCCCAGTACCTACTAAATCTCGACTTGTGAAAATCATTTCAACTTTATAGTGTGTATGTACAAATATTAATTACAGACATTGAATATGACACTTTATGCTTCTAGAGATTATTATGGCACATTTACTCACTCAGACATTTTGTATTGCAACTGTAATTCACTGGGTGAGCTTTCTGGGGACTCTAGAATCTTCCATTTCTATGTGTCTAGGATAATGCAGCTAATTTTTCTGTCATATAACCCAAAGAGTATGAACTCCATTCCATGTAAGTAGAAATATTTTTGATTTACTTCAAAGTTTCTATATTTGTCTTTCCATTAATTCATAGTATTATTGACATTAATTAATTCAGTAGTCATATGTGCAGTGGAAATCTGTGCTGTTTTTATTTACTTTATGTCTTTCTATATGTTCCCATATTTCTCTTTTAAATACATAGTTATTATCGACATATTAATCTATGTGAAAATAACTTTATTGTATTATAGCATATAAGTATATATTTAATTCCGATATACTTAATCATTGCTTGCCACATTGATTTTTGATATCATGAATTGAAGCAGAAAAATAAATGAGCAAACTTTAAAAGGATTATTGGTTGGAAATTTTTCTCTGTTTTTAGAAGATCTCAGTCTATTCAAAAGTTAAAGACCGTCTCACACTCCCACTACTGGGTATCTATTCAAAGGAAATGGAACAATATGTCGAAAGATGTCTGCACACCCATGTTTATTGCAACATTAGTCACAATAACCAAGATAGAAAATCAACCTAAATGCACATGAATGAATGGATAAAGAAAAAGTCTGTTTTAAAAAATAAAATTCCGTCATCTGCGAAAACATGAATGAATCTGTGGTATATTATGTTAAGTAAAATAAGCCAGACACAGAAAGACAAATACCATATGATCTCCTCCATATGTGGAATCTAAAATAAATTTATCTTATAAAAGTAGAGAGCAGAAAACTGGTACCAGAAGATAGGGAGAGTAGGACAGAGGGGGAGATGGGAGAGGTTGGCCAGTACAAAGTTATAGTTAGGAGGAGTAAGTTCTGGTGCTCTGTTGCTCAGTAGAGTGACTAAGTTAACAAAAGTAAAGTGTATATTTCATGCAAATTATATGACTTTTTGAAAAAAAGTAAAATGTTGTTGGGGCTGCTTTAATCTTAGTGAGCTCTGGAGTAAAAATGACCTTCCTGGTCATTGTCTGAGGCAGGTCTGGAATGACAAGGAAATGTACTATTGCATATTCTTTCATTCTTTACACTCTAACAATCTTTCTCCATGGGGTCTTTATTTATTTTTTATTTTGTGAACTTGGGAAAATTGGTTATTTTGCTGATGCTATAATATTTTGATATATCCTCAGTTTTTAAAATTTGTCTCCTATATTAAAATAAGTTATCTGTGAATTTTTGATAAGGAAGATAAGAGTATAAGCCACTTGGGGTTAATAAATAATAGCAATGTAAGGAATATCAAATGGTGCCATCTCATAGCCCAATTTTCTTCTTTGACAGTTGCACAAAAGAATACAATGCTGGGGAGATAGAAATTACATTCTACAAAATGTTTCTGAAATATAAGGAAAGTAAAGTCCTTTTTCTGGATTTCTAATTTTTATTTTAAAAAATCCACAATTGATAACTTTTTTCTGAGCTAAGCATCAATGCCTGGTTTTATCCCACCTATTCAAACTCTGTAATTCATTTTTTCCCCCATCATTTAATATAATCTTACTTTATAGAATTTAAGGAAACTCACCTGTGCATACTCAGGAATTTCCACTCTAAACTTGGGGAACGGCTGTCAGTGTGTCAGCTACCACTTAGCGGAAGGTTCAGATCTTTGTGAGTCAGCCACATTTCAGTAATATCTGGTCTGTGGAGAGGAAAAATAAGGCCATTACAGTTATTATTTGGCCACTGGAGGCTAAGCTATATAGATTTCATGGCATGAGCAGAAAAGTTCCTGGATGCTGTGAGTATTTGGGACTCTTTGTAAATACCCTGGGACCAAAACCATTTTATTTTGGAGTAATTGTTGACTTAAGGATCATACTTAATTACTTTGAATTTCATTTTGTTTGTGTCCATTGAATCTAATTATTGAAAAGCACTGTTATTTGCATTTTATATTTAGAAAAACCAAATAATAAGGGGTTAACTCCTTTATTCAGTTTGTTTAATCACTGCAAAGCAGTGGTAACTTGGGTTGCACACTTCCCATGCTTCTAATCTAGATTCATTACATATTCAGAATCTTAGAGTGGGAAGAAATTTTAGAGATCATCTGGCCAACATCTTGTCAAAATTAGAGATTCATTTTTTTCACTTCTTAGCAGATTGTCATTTATCTTTTCCTCGAACTGTCCAGTTATAGAACCTCATGTATCTTTGGGACACCATATGTAAGAATTTAAGAAATGAAAGCTTTTTAGAAGTCTTCCTCATGTTGAGCAAATATTCTTTCACTTTACTGTTTCTGATCTTAGCACTGGAAAGGGTAGACTGGGTCTTTATTATTTCATTACTTAATCAGGAAGGATTTCTCTCTACATGCAGAAAGACAGAGGCATGTCTGGAATGAAAGGTTTTTATTAAACATTTGTATGCTACTCTTAGTTCATAATAATGACATACATGGACAATTATTTGGAGTGTTGAGTTGAGATGATAGCTTACATGGAAAACTTTTGCACTAGGTTTCATGGTGACTTTTTTGATTGAAAAAAACATACCTGTAAACTGTTAGGCACTGATAAAGATATATTTTGTAATAGTGAAATGTGTGAAAGTTAACTCTTTTAATTGGGTTTGGTTTTCAAGGTATAAGAGTTTCTTTTTATAATAATTGAAAGTTGGTTACAGGACAAACTGTTGACTACAAACTTGAATTAAAAAACATATATGTTTATATGCACACGCGCACACACACAACACACACACATATACACTATCTACTATCTGATAATTTCCCACTCAAGTTAAAATTAAATTAGATTGAGATTTGTGTTGTAAGATTAGGAGCTATTTCTTTACTTTATTGGCAGTAATCTATTGACATTTATACCCTTTCCAGTTCTTTTAATATTCTTCATTATAGTTCTATCTCTTTGAAACAATGATTTAAATCTAGTTTATGTTGTGTTAACACCACCATGTGGCACAGTGCCTCAGCTATAGTAGAGCCTCCTTAATTATCTTGAAATTGAATTTAATTAATATCTAATGTCGAATTTTTTCTTTAGAGACAAACATACAGAAAAACTGTTATCACCTAAGTATTTAGGTAATATTAAAATTTTGTGAATAGAGTGATCTCAGCAGGAACTTGGAACTCATAACAGTGTGTTCAAGATGAGGTACTGTGATGGAATTATTCACAATGCTCCTTAAGCATCGTGTTTCCATTCTAGTGGTCTGTTGCTGCATAACAAACGACCATAAAACTTAGTGACTTAAACTAATAATGTATTATTTTCTCTCTAGTGTTTGCGATTTGATTAAATTCAATTGGGTAATTCTTGCTTAGGGTCTCTTATGTAGTTACAGGCAGATGCCAGCTGTGGTTATAGACATCTGAAAACTCAGCTGAGAGGAATGTTCACAATGGTTCATTCACATGACTGGCAAACCAAAGCTAGGTGTTGGCTAGAAACTCAGTTAGACAACAGTAGCATCTGCACATGCATTCTCCTTGTGTGTTATATTCTTGCACCATGAGAGCTTCCATTGATTTATTTGTCTCATCTTGTGCTGTGTTGATATAGATACATACGTCTATTGACGTAACTTGTTTTTTAAATTAATATTTCACTTCGTTATAGTTTTATTACTTTTTAGAATTGATTCAATCATTAATTTCCTTTTGCAAGATTATCTATTTGTGAACATTTATTCTTTGATATAAGTTTTAGAAACAGTTTGTCACATTTCCCTGAAAACCAGAACAAGGCAAGGCTGCCCACTTTCACCCTTCTTGTTCAACATTGTGTTGGGAGTCCTAGCTAGGGCAATAAGACAAGAGAAGGAAATCAGAGGTATCCAAATAGGAAAAGATGAAACTAAGTTATCCCTCTTTGTTGATAATATGATACTATACTTTGAAAATCCAAGTGAATCTGTCAAAAACCCATTTGCACTGATAAAGGACATTTGCAAAGTCTTGGGGTACAAAAGTAATGTGCAGAAGACAGTCGCATTCTTATACACCAACAATAAGCTGTTAGAGAACCAAATAAAAAGCACAATCCCATTCACAATTTGAAATATTCAAAAGAAAATAAAGGATAGCCAAGATTAATACCCCCTTAAATATCTAAAGACTGAAATGCCACTTGCAGAAATCAGATAAACCCTGAATTATAACTACAGATTGTCCCAAATTCAACCAACTAGTAGCCTTGATCACAGCTATCATGCCAGACATACTATCACTTCTAGAAAAAATTAATGGGGTTTCGGGTCAATAGTTTTTTGGAGAACATCATGCATGAACTATTTGCTCTGTTTTTGTCTTAAAGTTACTGATAGTGTTTAATTCTAAGAATTTTTTGTAAAATTACTTTCCTGTAAAAGGGTATATAAGCTCACTGTTAACTCTCAATAAACAGCATCTGTTCTTCTAACACCAGAGTCAGTTGTCCAAGTGTTTCCTTCAACGCTGATGCCGTTTCCTCCTTCGGGAAACCCTGAACCCAGTTGGAGTGGGACTCTGGCAAAGATGTGAAGAAAAAGGAATGCTTCCACACTGCTTGTGGGAATGCAAGTTAGAGCAACCTTTTTGGAAGACAGTGTGGTGATTTCTAAAGAACTAGATATTGACCTTCCATATGACCCAGCAATTCCCCTTTTGGGAATATATCCAGAGGAACTCAAATCATTTTAAAAAATGGTACCTGCACATGCATGTTTGTTGCAGCTCTACTCACAATAACAAAAACATGGAACCAACCATACTGCTCATCAAAATAGGACTGGTTAAAAAAAATGTGGTATATATACACAGTGGAATATTATGCAGCCATATAGAAGGACAAATATATGGACTTCACAACAACTTTGATGGATTTAGCATCTATCATACTCAGTGATCTATCACAGAAACAAAGAACTAAGTACCACATGTTCTCAGTAATAAGTGGACCCTGAACATTTACCATAATACTATAAGAAAAGAATTGTCAGTAGTGGGATACTACTAGGGAAGGTAGGGGGGGATACACAACATCAATAAGAGTACTTGATCTCCAATCAGGCAAATTGGGGACCAAAGGGGGACCCAAACTTTACTTGTATCATGACCACTTGTATTCCTAATTCTGAATTGTACCCCATATCTTTAAATTTCAAAAAAAGGAGAAGAAGAAGAAGAAGAAAAAAAGAAAACAACCTGTAGATTGTAATTTTTAGTGAAATGTGTTTTCCAGAGGCAGCATATTGTTGGAAGTGTTTTTGTTTTTGTTTTAAATCCAGTTTGCCATTCTATGTCTTTTCTTTTTTCTTAAATATATATTATACATAAATATATTATATATATAATATATATATAAATAAATATAGAGACATATAATATATAGACAATATATTTAAAGATGTAGGGTGGCAATCCCGAATTAGGTATGCAAGTGGACATCATACAGGTAAAGTTTGGGCCTCCCTTTGGTCTCCACTTTGCCTAGTTTGAGATCAGGTACCCTTAATGATGTTATGTGTCCCCCCAACCCCAGCAGTATCCTGTTACTGCCAATCTCTTTCTTACAGTATTATGGTAAATGTTCAGGGTCTGCTTATGAGTGATTTGTCTTTTCATTGGTGCATTTAGTCATTCACATTTAGACTGATTATTAAGATGTGAGAATTTATACCGGTCATGAGGCTCTTATAAGGTTTTTTTTTTTGATGTTTGTTTGTTGGTTTTCCTTTGATTTGGGGGTTGATATATGTGTGTGATTTCAAGAGATAATATAGACAAGTGGGACCTCATCAAACTGAAAAACTTCTGCAAAGCAAAATAAGCCATCAAGAGCTGGGAGACAGCCTACAGAATGGAGAAAAATATTTTCCAATTGTACATCTGACAAAGACCTAACATTTAGGTTTTACAAGGAATTAAAATGTGTTGAAAGGAAAAAAGCAAACAGCTCCATTAAAAAGTGGGCAAAAGATATAAATAGACACTTTTCCAAAGAAGACATATGAGCAGTTAACAGATATGTGAAAAATGCTCAGCCTCACCAATCATCAAAGAAATGCAAATCAAAACCACACTAAGATACCACCTAGCTCCAGTCTGGATGGTCATGATTAATAACTCAAAAAACAACAGATGCTGGAAAGGATGTGGAGAAAAGAGAACATTTCTGAACTGTTGTGAGTGTAAATTAGTACAACCGCTGTGAAAAACAGTGTGGTGATTTCTAAAACATCGAAACATCGATGTTCCATATACCCAGCAATCTCTTCTGGGAATATACCTGAAGGAATTCAAATTATTATCCAAAAAAGATATCTGTGCATGCATGTTTATTGCAACACAATATCAAAAACATGGAACCAACTATGCTGCCCATTGAAAGTGCACTGGTATATATACATAATGGATAAAAAAGACTGGTATATATACATAATGGAATATTACAAAGCCATAAAGAAGGACAAAATCATAAACTTTGCAGCACCATGGATGTATTTGGTGTCTAGCATACTCAGTGATCTATCACAGAAACAAATAACTTAGTACCACATGTTCTCACTCATAAGCAGACCCTCAACATTAATCATAACGCTGTAAAAAAGGGATTCACAGTAGCAGGACACTGCCAAGGGTGGGGGAGGTGGGTACATAACAACAGTAAAGGTACCTGATCTCAAAATAGATGAAGTGTGGACCAAAGGGAGGTCCAAACTTTACTTGTACAAGGACCATGTATGTAGCTGATCCTGAATTGTCCTCTGCATCTTTATTTATTTTTATTTATTTTTATTTTTTGAGTTGGAGTCTCACTCTGTTGCCCAGACTGGAGTCCAGTGGCCAGTCCCAGCCACTGCAGCCTTGACCTGCTGGGCTCCGACGATCCTTCCGCCTCAGCCTTCCAAGTAGCCAGAACTACAGGCGCACACTACCATGCCTGGCTAGTTTTTGATTTATCATAGAGATGAGGTCTCGGCATCTTTAAAATAAAAATTTTTTTAAATGACCAAAAGTTTTAAGAAAAAGAAATTAAAAATGTATTGAATGTATCAAGTTGCTGATTGAAGAAAGCTAAAGAGAAAAACAGGTAAAGTAAAAGTTTGATCTGAGGTAAAAAAAAAATCAAAATGTAGTTCTGGACAATAAACAGATTAAGCATATGAAAGATAATATAAAAGATATGGAAAATAGATTGTGAACATTCCACTATATCTGATAGGAAGGAGATCCAGATGAGCAGAACAGGGAGAATGGGCTATATCCGAAAATATAACTGCTGAGATAGCACAGTGTGCTAGTTTAGAAAAAGGTTCTGCAGTTTTACTTCCTGTGTTTATAGTCCATCGTTACCCATCACGGTCTCAAAACTTTGGGCAAGTTACTTAACATCTCTGTACCTACATTTTTCTCATCTGTAAAATAAGGATAAAGGTCGCTTTGATGGTTAAGTGACATAATATGCGTAATGTACTTAAATAGTGTCTGACACATAGAATGCACCATATAGGTATAGTTTTTGCTAGGTAAAAAGAAAAAACATAAATCTTCATACTGGAGTATCACAATGAGTCTCAAGTCAATGTGGTAGCTAGTCCAGAAATATGAATGCTCAATGAGCTATGCCTTCCAGTACTGATGCCCTGTGGGGTTCTTTCCTCCTTGAATCTGGGCTGGCCCAGTGACTTACTTGACCAATAGAATGCAGCAAAAGTGATGTTTTTTCTTTTTACCTAGCAAAAAATATACCTATAGGTCAGAAGAAACCTTATAACATCTTAATAGGCTGAACCATTCACTCTTTGGGATAAAATTATCCTAAAAAACAAGAATGCATTTGCCAAATCAATGTCTATAAACTATTGACCCGAAACCCCATTAATTTTTTCTAGAAGTGATAGTATGTCTGGCATGATAGCTGTGATCAAGGCTACTAGTTGGTTGAATTTGGGACAATCTGTAGTTATAATTCAGGGTTTATCTGATTTCTGCAAGTGGCATTTCAGTCTTTAGATATTTAAGGGGGTATTAATCTTGGCTATCCTTTATTTTCTTTTCCTTTTTTCCTTTTTTTTCCTTTTTTTTGAAGGCAGGGTCTTGTTCTGTCATCCAGGTTGGAGTGCAGTGGCATAATCATAGCTCACTGCAGCCTTGACCTCCTGTGCTCAAGTGATCTTCATGCCTTAGGTTCCTGGGTAGCTGTGACTACAAGCATGTGGAACCATATCTAGCTAATTTTAAAAATTCTTTGTAGAGATGGGGGGTCTCGCTATGTTGCCTAGGCTTGTGTCAAAATCTTGGCCTCAAGTAATGCTTGTACCTCACACTCCCAAAGTGCCGAAATTACAGGTTTGAAGCATCCTTGCACCTCACACTCCCAAAGTGCTGAAATTACAGGTTTGAACTTCCTTGGCTATCCTTTCTAAGATGGGACTTTATTTTTAGTTTGATTTCCTGACCAGATGGGAACAGTTTCAAACTTCTACTTGGTCTTCCTCAGTATAAAAGTTTATTTCCCATAGGTCAAGGACTGATGTAAGTATTCTCTCACTGCCAAGTAATCAATACCTGTTTGTTTATGATTGAGTCATCGTCTCACTCTGTTGCTCAGACTGGAATTTAGTGGCACGCTCACAGCTACTGTGGCCTCAACCTGCTGGGTTCAGGTGATCCTTCCGCCTCAGACTCCTGAGTAGCTGGGACTATAGATGCATGCCACCACATGCAGCTATTTTTAAAAAATGTATTTTAGGGATGCAGTCTCAGCAGCTTGCCCAGGTTAATTTTGAACCCCTAGGCTCAGGCAATCCTTTTGTCTCCATCTCCCAAAGTGCTTGGATTACAGACGTGAGCCATTGCACCTGGCTTCAATCCCAATTTATACTTAGTGACTGGGGAAACACTATTGGATGTGGCCACAGTGTTGGGTGACCCAATGTAAGCCAGACTTTAGCCATGATCTCATTTATTACTTGGCCTCTGCATGCCTACCCTAACAGGTGGGCCATGATAACCCTTTGATTCGTGGAGTATCAGTGTCAACTCAGTTATATGACCTGAAATATCTGGGCAGTCTCCCTTTTCAAGTGTACAATCACTCGCATAAACAGTATTAGTTTTCTTTGGGGGAATAACTAGAGATGTCCTTTGAATAAATACTTGCTATGATGTTGAAGTTTACTTCTTCCTGGAGACATGACTAAATTTTTAGGCAATAAGTTATTGGCTAGAAATTAGCTTACATCAGTGAATCGAGCAGGAAATTATGAAATTTTGTTGGGGTGACCACACTCAGCCTCTTGTTTCTCTATTGTTTTCCTTTTATTTTAGTTCTTAAACAACAGTCTAGTTGACAATTCCCTAATTTTACCTTTGGGAACACCATGTTCTATTAACCATCTCCATGACTCCTTGGGTGTCCAGACCCCTTGGCTGCCCTTTTAACCTCACTGACGTTTACAGCAATTGTAAACTACTAGCTTGTGGTGGTTCAATTCTACCATCTATCCTTCATTGCTTTAGAGATCTTTCTTCTCCATCACTATTAACATCCAAGATCTGTGATTACCTCTAAAACCACTAACACCGGTCTACAAAGTGTCACCACTGAACTTCTTATAATTCCAAAACTTCTCTGCCAGAGTATTCTGATGACCTTGGTGAATGGTGCCTGTCCTCTGAGTTCTTTCATAGAACATAATATTTTGGTGGATTTTCTGGTCTTACATAATATGTCTATCAAATACCCCCACTCTCCTGAGTCTATTTTTTTCCTATGCCATCTGTCAGGGCAACTGGATCAGTTTACTCTTGATTATCACAGTCCAGTGTGACTTCCAAGAGCCACACTAGCAGCAAATGTGTTTAAGGCCCAAGGGTCCATGCCAAAAATTTAATGTCCTCAAGTTAATGGCTTTTAAAAAAAAAATCGTTTAGTGTTCTAGTCCCTTGATCAAGCACACTCAAAATTCAATCCCATGATACTCCCACTGGCAGTGCTAGTTAATATTTGCAAATCCTTTGGGTTTAACTTCTTTCCTTCTTTAACAGTCCCAGCACATCCATAGTTAATTTATGCAGAAATTTAATTATTGGCCTGACATTCAAGAGAGATGTACACTTATTTATAGTAATAGAGAAGATAGAAAGGATAGTTACTGAACCCAAGGATTTTGCTAAGGAGATTACTAGAAAGACTGATTTTATTAGCCAGGGTTTTTCAGAGAAACAGAGCCAACAGACTATTGGTTGAACTAGGGCCACCCACATTAGGGAGGGCAGTCTGCTTTATTCAGTATATAGATTCAAATGTTAGTCTCATCAAAAAACATCCTCACAGACACACCCAGAAAAATACTTGACCAAATAATGTCTGGATACCTCCAGTTCAGTGAAGTAGATATATAAAATTAAATATCAAATAGTGAAAGTTCCAACATATGATTTTAATGAACTATTACAAAATAAGGGAGAAATAAGATGCACTTTTAAAAAACTAATTACTTTTCCATCGGAATTTAGAGGAAAAATAAGTTTCCAGGACTGCTCAGCCTCAAAAAATGAAACTGTGTATTAATCCTAAATACTTTAGATGACAGAAGGTTCTCAAAGAAAGAAATGGTTTGGGGACAAAAATAAAATTTCTGGGTGCTATCAGTAAAGTGTGGCTTTTAGGTACAGATCTCAAGGATGTGGCTGTAATACCCTTTGTTGAGACCTCAGAAAGATAATGGGGAAGCCTAGAGTAACTTCTAAAAATCTTAAGGACCTTTCTAGGCCCTCTATGCTAGACATGGAGTTCCTTATAAATCTGTCGGGCATGCCTTGCAAACACTTTCAACTAGATGAAAAATATTTTTAACTTTATTGAAGTATGTTTGATATGCTAAACATTGCACACATTTAATGTATACATCTTGATGAGTTTGGATAAGCATATACATTTATGATATATTCACCATAATCTGGGTAGTAAACATATCCATCATCTCCAGAAATTTCCTTGAATTCTTTATTGCTATTTTTTCTTTCCTTTATTTATTTATTTATTTATTTTTTTGAGTCAGAGTCTCACTCGGTCGCCCAGACTGGAGTGCAGTGGCCGCTCCCGGCCACCGCAGCCTCGACCTGCTGGGCTCTGGCGATCCTTCCGCCTCAGCCTTCCGAGGAGCCGGAATTCCGGGCATGCGCTACCCACGCCCGGCTGATTTTTTTTTATTTATTGTAGAGATGAGGTCTCGCTGCCCAGGCGGGTCTCGAACCCGTGGGCTCAGGCCATCCACTCACCTCAGCCTCCCAAAGGCGCGGGATGACCGGCTGAGCCACCGAGCCCGGCTGCTATTTTTTTCTTTTTTGCTTTTGTTTTTCTGAAAACACTTACCATGAGGTCCCTAAAGTCTTCTTAATGTATTTAAGGGTGTACAGTATCATATTACTAATTACAGATAATATATGGTACAGGTCTCTAAATCTTATTCATCTCACAAAAGAGAAACTTTATACTCACTGAGAAGCAATTCCTCATTTCCCCCTCTTCCCAGTCCCCGACAACCACTATCTTCTGTTTCTATGAGACTGTATATTTTATATCCCGTATGTGTCATGCAGTATTTGATCTTTTGTGACTATCTTCTTTCAGTCAGCACGATGTCCTCTAGGTTCATCCATATTATCATAAGTGGCAAGATCACCTTCTTTTTAAAGGCTGAATAATAGTCCATTGCAGGTATATATGAAACATTACTTTGTTCATTCATCTGCCAATGATATTTGAATTGTTTTCATATTTTGGCTATTGTGAAAAATGCCAGAATAACCACAGTAGTGCCCAAATTTCTTCAAGGTCCTGATTTCAATTTTTTAACTATGTGTACAGTTTTATTTTTAATCTTTTAAGAAATTCCATACGGTTTTGCATAGTGGCTGCACTTTCTACTTTCAACACATAAGGGTTTAAATTTCTCCTCCACATTCTCACCTACATTTGCTAACAGGTGTGAGTTGATATCTCATTATGGTTAATTTTCATTTTCCTAATGACTAGTGATGTTGAGCACCTTTTCATGGATCTTTTTGCCCTTTAAGTGTCTTCCAGTTCTTTGCCCAATTTTAAATTGGAGGTTTTGTATATGTTAGTGTGTGTGTGTGTGTGTGTGTGTGTGTGTGTGTGTTAATAAGTTGCAAAAGATTCTTATATATTTTGGGTATTAGCCCCTTATCAGATATAGGGTCTGAAATTTTTTTTTTCCCCCACTTCATAGGATGGCTTTTCACTCTGTTGATTGTTTCCTTTGCAGTGCAGAAGCTTTTTAGTTTGGTATGGTCCTGTTTGTCTATTTTTGATTTTGTTTTTCCTGTTTTTGGTGCTAAATATATATATAAAAAAAAGCATTGTCAGTACCAATGCCAAAAAGTTTTCTCCCTATTGTTTCTTTTAGAAGTTTAGAGTTATAAGTCTTATGTTTAAGGCTTTAATTCATTTTGAATTGATTTAGTACATGGTGTGAAATGGGATCTTATTTTATTCTTCTGTATGTGGCTATCCAGTTTATCAACACCATCTATCAAGGAGACTATTCTTTACCCATCATGTGTTCTCAGTGACCTTGTCAAAGATCAGTTGGCAGTATATATGTGGTTTTATTTTTGGGCTCTCCATTCTGTTCCATCGGTCTTTATGTCTGTGCTAATCTTTGTTTAGTTGTTTTCCTTTATTTTGAAGATGTGGGGTACAATTTAGGTTTAGGCATACAAATGTTTGTTATATAGTTACCCTTGTTGATAAGGTGTGCTCCTCTCACCCCTGGCAGTTCCTTTCAACTGCCAATCCCACCCTCACTCCCCTGACAGTTTTCTGTTTGTTTTTTTGATACGAGGTCTCACCCAGGTGAAGTGCAGTGGCATGTTCACAGCTCGCTTCAGCCTCAACCTTCTGGGTTCTAGTGATTCTCCCGTCTCAGTTTTTCAAGTAGCTGGGACTGTAGGAGTGTATCACCACAACCTGCTAACATTTTTCGGGGGTTGTATTGCTATGTTGCCCAGGCTGTATTCTTTGACCTAACATTTCCATTACTGGTAATTTACCCTACACCAGGTTTGCACATACATGAGATGATATGTGTACAAGATTATGCATTGCAATCTAAGACTGGAAATAACATAGATGTCCAAGACTGATTTATCAAGCATGGTGTATTCACAGAGTGGCATGTACCATGCATGTTAAAAACAAAAGAAGGAAACCCTATGTACTGACAGGAACAGATATCCAATATATTCATTGTTCTGCACATCGGTTTGTTTATATAAAATGCATTGTTTTCTGCCATTCTTTTTTAAAGAAAATATTTGTATCTGACTGTGTAGCATTGTCAGTCTTCCTACCCAAAGTCCGCTTCACTTCTTTGTTCCTCAAAGTATACATTAGTGGTTTTAATACAGAAGAGATCACAGTGTACATGGTAGCAATGATCTGATCAAAGTCCATGGAGTTTCCTGAAGCAGGATGAATGTAGGTGAAGAGAACAGGGGCATAGAGAAGAGTAACTACCATGAAGTGGGAGGCACAAGTGGACAGTGCTTTGTGAAGCATGCTGCAAGAACAGATCTTGAAGAAGAGAAAGGTGATAATGTAGAAACAGGAGAGAAGAGTCACAAAGAAAGAACTCATGGGAATGGTCCCTGTGATGGTATTGAGCAGTCACTGATTGAGCTCAGTGTTCCCACAGGTTAGCTTTAACAATGGTTTAACATCACAAGAAGTGATGGATATGGTTGGAACTATAGAAGTTCAAGCGAGAGGTCATTATGGAGTGTAGTAGGGCATGAAAAAAGCCAGTGATCCATACTATGATAGCCATCTGGATACAGAGCTGAGGAGTCACGATGGCAGTGTAACGAAGTGGTTTGCAAATAGCCATAAAGCGGTCAAACGCCATCACAGCCAACAACATGGTCTCTGTGCTGCCCGGGAAGTGGAAGAAATGAAGCTGGCTTATGCATCCCAAGAAAGAAACTGCTTTATTTGTAGAAAGGAAATTTTCTAGCATTTTTGGCAGTGTTACCGTGGAGTAGCAGATATCTAGGCATGACAGGTTTCCCAGGAAGAAATACATAGGTAAATGGAGTCCAGCAGCAAAGATGACAACCATCAGGATGACTCCATTTTCCAGCCACATTGGCAAAGTAGATGGTAAGGAAAACCACAAAGAGAAAAGGCTGCAGTTCTTGGATGCCTGTTACTCCCAAAAGGAGAAACTCAGTGACTGATGTTTGATTCAACATCAATTCAAAGAAAAGATAAAATCATATATATAGAAGACTATTTCTAATTGGAGTTAGAGTCCTTCCAGCTCAGGATTTTCTCACCAAGTCAAAATATTTTGAGGGACACATTTAGCTTTAGTCTTCTAAAGGTTTTGTGTATATATGCTGAGAAATAGTCAACTAGACCCGGTTCTACTTTGTGTAGACAAACAGATGATCTTCTTCACAAATTTATGATGCAATCTTTGTAGTATTCCAGGTTGGATGTGGTGGTTCACACCTGGAATCCCAGCACTTTGAGAAGCCAAGGCAGAGGATCACTTGAGCCCATGAGTTAGAGACCAGTCTAGGCAAGACAATGAGACCTCATCTCTACTAAAATGGATAAATAAATTAGCCACATGTGGTGGTGCATGCCTGTAGTCCCAGCTATTCAGGTGGCTGAGGTAGAAGGATCGCCTGAGTCCAGGAAGTTGAGGCTGTGATTAGTCATGATTGTGCCACTGCACTTCCACCTGGGAAACAGAATGAGACCCTGACTCAAATATATATAGTATTCCAGGTCCCCCCAAATACTTGGTCTGTTTCCCCATCTATTTTTTCCATTGAACAAGCACTATTTTAATTAATATAACTTTATTGTATGTCTTCCTATCTTATAAGTTGCGTCACACATTTACTTTTTTTTTGTAAAAATGTCTTGAGTTTTAACAGTTCTTTTCCTAAGCAATTTCAATATTAAAATTTTTTTTTTACAGAGGAAAAATCTAAGACCAACTCAAAAGAGGAGGTTAAAATTGACCTCTTGAATAAAGCTGGAGGGACTTCAAGATGACTGACTACATCCTGTCTCCTTGATGAGAGGGTTGACTACATATTTTTATACACCCTGAGGACAAATTCCACTTCCTACAACCACTGCCGCTGCAGTCTACTGTGAAGCTGAGGTATGAATGAAGCCCATGCCTCCCAGCTGCCTGTTTAGGGCGGCTTCCAAAGAAAGCAACCCTGTCCTCCTCAGTAGCAGGGCCACAGCAAAGCTGCTGCCACCCTCACCTGAGCATTCCATTGGTTGCCTGGAAATCACGTCACCCCAGCCTGCTACAGTCAGTTCCTCAGACCAGGGGCCATGAGAGCTGGTCTGTCTGGCCTGGCTTCACTTGCCCACAGTCCCTGAGTACACATACCCAATAATCCAGTGATTTCACTTTAAGATTTTTACCCAACAGATCTGAAGAAATGGATGTATTAGAAAGAATGCAGAATAATGCTCATCACATTACATATAGCAGATCCAAACTGGAAACAGCCTATGGTTGAATGAATAGATTGCTTGTGGACATAGTGATACCATTGCATTCCATACAGCAATGAAAAAATGGATGAGCTACGGCTTTATGTTACAGTATGGATGACTATCTCAAGCATTATGTCAGATAAAATAAGCCAGATAAGAATATATATTATATTGCATATAACTCCATCTATACAGAGTTCAAAAATTAGTAAAATATTCTTGTTTTCTTACTTGAGTAGTGATTATGTAAGCATTTATTTATAACAATTCTTTTACATTTGTGTGTTTTTATTTATAACAATTATTTTACATTTGTGTTTTTCACTTTTGCATATTTCATATTTCACAATAAAAGGGTTTTTTAAAGATCAATTGTACATACTGAACACATGAGATATTCATCTCAACAATGTACATGTCATTGATTTTGTTAGTCCTGTAGAAATAAGCATATCAATTATTTTCTTTAGTAATTTTTTTGTACCATAGTCAATCTTCCATCAAGTTATTCACTTTTAAGTATAGTATTATCGTGTAGGATAAGAAAGGAAAAACAAAAATAAGGGGTTAACGGTAAGTGGACTAGGCAGAGACTTTGTTATATAAGTGAGAAAGTAAGTAGAAATGATGGAGAAGGAACAAGTAAAGGACAGAGAAAGGCTGTTATAGGGAAAGCAGAAACAGAAAGAAAGGAATCTATTATGTAATAAAGCAATTGACAAAATTATATAAAAAGAGTCATAGAAAAAAAGAGAACAATCAAATCCTGTCTAATAGAATTTTCTTTTCAAAACCTCCTAAAAGCATCACCTACATATTTGTTTCCATTCCTACTCAAGTCACTCTTGCTTACAGGTTGACCTTCTCATTGTAATTTGATTATTGCTCCTGTTGAGCAATAATCAAAGCCTCCTGTTGAGTCTCCTTGTTCTTTCTTATTCTATTAAAAAAAATTTTTACATTATGTCTGAATTAATCTCAGAACACATTTTTGATATAATGAATGGAGCAGAGACAGTGGGAAGATGTTTTATATGAGTTGTATATTAGAAGGAGATACCATTTCCTATCTAGTTTGGTATCAAGCTATCCATGTATTTTGAACTTCTTTATGGACTTCTCTTTCTCCTCTTTGATAGTGAATGTATTCCTATGTCTTGTTCTGGAGTAGTATTATCTTAAGGATCTGAGGTCTGCTGGCAGCCAGGTGAGTAAGCTTGAAATCAAATCTTCCAGTGGAACCTTGAGATGACTGTAACCTTGTGAGATTCTAAGTCAGAGTAAGCTAAGTAGTATTATCTTAAGTAGTATTATCTTAAGCCATCTTATAAGATGAGAATTCATGTAAAAACTATTTATTGAGACAGAGTTTTCAGCAGAAGTAGAGTAAAGGAAGATTAAGATTAAGGCTAAATAAGCTTAAAGATTAGCTTTGGTCTTGTGCCATGGGAGATTCTGGAACAGAGATTGTATCACAGAATTGGTCTCACCTTGAAATAAGGGGACATGCCTTTGGCATCTTAGTAGTCAGTAAATCATTCACCTTCAGGTGCCCTGGAGAAAGGGAGAGGCTCGCTTCCTAATGAGAGTAATTCTTGAAAGAAGAAGTAGGTATAATCAACATCTAAAAATTTATCAGTTCATTAATAGACTATAAGAAAAAAACCCATAGTTTTCTCAATTGTTAAAAAAAAAAGCATTCAATAAAGTCCAGCACATATTTATAACTACAAAAACTTTAACAAACTAAGAATAAAAAGGAATTGAACTGAATTACTCAATGTTATATGCCAAAAAATTAGAGCAACTATATGTAATGAAGGAACTACAAAGACTCTCCTTTAAAACAGTGAAGAGGGCAAGAAAGCCTATTATCATTCTTACTGTTTAGCATACTTTGCAAATATTTGTCCATCATATCAGGTAAGACCCAATAATATGTTGCAAATATTAAGAAAAGATAAAATTTCTTTATTTGTACCTGCCATAAGCCTATATACATATACTACATATATATGAATCAATCAACACACTATTCATCTAAAAAAGAGAATTCACTAAGATTTTTAGATAATGATA